>NC_137018.1:20853797-20931297 GCF_032717465.1 Coenobita brevimanus
AAGGGTGGGTGGTGAACTGAATGAACGGAAGGCAATGAGTAATTATGTGTGTGTGGATGAAAGGATGAGAAGGTCTGTAATGGACGCAGGAACATATAGAGGTTGGAGGAATGGACTTTCTGACCACCACTTGGTGGTGGTGAGAATCAAGGTCCAAGTGAAATGGAGAAATAGAAGAAGGGACAGGAGGAACTAGTTCATACAAGGAGGGTGGAAAGATTACAAGAGGATGGAAAAGAGGCAATATATATATAAAAGAGAAGTGGAGGGGCGAATGGGTAAAAATGGATTGGAGCAGATGGAGGATGTGGAAAGTGTGTGCAGGATATTCACCGAAGAAATCTGTGCAGCATGTGAGGTGGTGTGTGGGGTGAAGAGAAGACGAAAAAGGGTGCATGGAACAGCATGGTGGAATGAAGAGGTGAGAGAGGCTGTGACACAAAAGAAGAAAGCATATAGTGGGTTGATGAGAAACAGGGGCGTGGAAGAAGTTGAGATACGGAAGACAGAGTTATCTGTATAGAGGAAGAGAGAAGTGAAAAGATTAGTAAGAGAGAGTGAGAAGAGAGTGGAGGAGGAATTTTGGAGGAATTTGAGTGTAAAGTGAAGGGAATGTAAGAAAATGTTCTGGAAAGAGGTAAAGAGAGTTAGACAGGGTGTCAAAGAAGTTAGTCAGGGAGTGAAATATAAAAATGGTTGATTACTAGTTGAGAAGGGAGAAAAAGTGAGCAGATGGAGAGAACAATTTAAGGAAGTGTTGAACACATAGAATGAAAGTAATGCAAGTATAAGTGGCTGGGGAATGGCTGGGAGATGGGGGGGGGGGAGATGAGAGGATGAAATCAGTAGGATGGAAGTTGTGGAAGCAATGAAGAAAGTCAAAATGGGGAAAGCCCCAGGAATTGATGGAGTGTGTGGTGAAATGCTCAAGCATGGGGGAGAGATCGTTGTACAATGGATGTGGAAGGTGTGCAGATTGGCTTGGGAGGAAGGCAGAGTTCCAAAGGATTGTAAGTCAGGTATAATTATTCCCCTGTACAAAGGAAAAAGGGAAAAAGAAATGTGTGGTAATTATAGGGGCATTTGTCTTCTTAGTGTAATAGGAAAAGTGTATGGTAGGATACTTATTGTCAGAGTTAGGGAAATAACAGAGGAATTAGCTAGGAGGTTTTAGGAAGGGAAGAGGTTGTGTTGATCAGATAATCATTCTTAGATCTTTAGTGGAAAAGTTTCTAGAGAAGGGAAGGAAGGTGTATGCAGACTTCATGGATCTGGAGAAAGCATATGACAGGGTGGATAGACAAGGACTGTGGAAAGTATAAAAAATATATGGAGTAGATGGGAGAGTTGAATGCTGTGAAGAGTATGTATGATGGTGATAAGGCTGCAGAGCGTGCAGATAGTGAACTGAGTGAATTTTTCTATTTGAAGGTTGGGTTGAAACAGGGATGTGTCATGTCTCCATGGTTGTTCAATCTGTATATGGATGGGGTAATGAAAGAGATACAAGGTAGGTCAGTGGATGTTGGAGCGGCCCTAATGAGAGGGGGCAGTGTTTGGAAACTCCCTGTATTGTTGTTTGCAGATGATACTATGTTGTTAAGTGAAGACGAAGGGGAGCTGTAAGGCTTGGTGGATGAGTTTGGGAGAATGTGTAAGAAACGGAATCTAAAAGTGAATGTAGGGAAGAGTAAAGTTATGGTCTTCGAGAGAAGAGAAGTCAGAGAGTGTACAGTGAGGTTGGATGAGGAGGAAATGGAAAATGAGAGTGCTTTTAAGTACTTGGGTAGTGTGATGAGTAAAGATGGAAGTTTAGTGGGTGACGTGCTTGAAAGGGTACAACAAGGAAGAAAGGTTGCTGGTTCTTTGAAAGCAGTGATAAGAAACAGGGAAGTGAGCATGGAAGTGAAAAAGTTATTACAGGACACTATTATGATAACAATCCTAACGTATGGAAGTGAAGCTTGGACGTTGTTGGAGGGGCAGAAGTCAAGAGTGAGAGCACTGGAAATGAGTTATTTGAGAGGGGCATGTGGAATTACATGAAGAGACAGACTGACAAATGAGGAAGTGAAGGAGTGTTGTGGTGTGGATGTGGATGTGATAGGAAGCGTTAGGAGAAACACACTGAGGTGGGTTGGCCATGTGAAGAGGATGGAGAGTGAGAGACTGACGAGGAGAGTGTACGTGAGTGAAGTGGAGGCCAAGGATGAGATGGAGGGATGGAGTGGAGAGATATATGAGTGAGGGGGGTGTGAGCTGGGAACAGGGCAGTGAAATGGAGGGGGACAGGGCGACATGGAGGCGATTTGTTTGTGATCACCCCTTACGGGATTAAGGCGACTGGCAATAGATATATAGGCAGATAGATGATATGTGGGAAGTTTACTTAATTTTGTCAATATTCTTTCCACTTAAAAAGTAAATGGCCATTACTCGGAGGCTTCTTGGCCTAGAACATTCAAACTTTGTCAGGTTAATCACCCAGCTGGCGGCATCTTCTGGCCAAACATGATGGCAATCCATCAATTGGATCACTGGATATTATTCAGAATGTAAAAGAACAGATTCCAGGATTCACTTTCAGAAACAACTTTATCTAGTGAGCTGAAATTTTACTGGCGTTCAGTCATAAAGCAGCCGCATTGTGGAAAGGAGTATGTTTCCAGTCAGTTGATCATAATGGCTGAGATCGCCTGGAGCCCAAAACTGGGACTTTTCGTGATATTCATGATGTCACGTAATTTTCCATGAAGGATTAAAGCTAGAACTACCAAACTTGGTGGACTTGCAGACTGTGATAATCTATGGTGACTACACAAGATTAGTGACTTGACTTCAAGGTACCTTTATAGCTCAGCTTCTAGTAGGAAATGGCTATGGAAAGATGTCTGTATCAAAATTGTCTTTGGACAGTTTTACAGATTTTCAGTTATTACTGGTATTATTATTATTATTATTATTATTATTATTATTATTATTATTAGAAAGATAGTACTACTACTACTACTACCACTACTACTACTACAGTAGTAGTAGCAGTAGTAGTAGTAATAGTAGTACTATCTTTCTAATAATATTAAAAAATAATAATAATAATAACAATAACAACAACAACAACAACAATAATAATAATAATAATAATAATAATAATGATAATAATAATACCACAACCACTGCACTACTAATATACCTTGTACTACTAGTGCTGCTGCTGCTGGTGCTGCTTTAGAAGAAAAGATTACAATAAATGAGTGGCAGTTTGGTTTTCATCATGACCCGTCTACAAGAGACGCATGTTGTGTTTTAAAAGAATTATGTACGAAAACATAACTACAGTTAATATGGGTCTCATTACATTTTTTGACTTATCAAAAGCTCTTGACATATTTGACTATTTCATTTTAGGTAAAAAGCTTATTCTCTCCGACAAGGAAAGTATGTTTTCCATCCCTGTTTATTTGTTTGTGTGTTTGTTTGTTTGCAGGATTACTCAAAAACTAAAAGAGAGATTTGGACCAACTTTGGTGAGTAGATAGCCCATGTCCCAGGGAACAATCGGCTACCTTTGTGGACCGATCCGGATCGTATTACAGATTCTGGATCCGGAAAACACTTTTTGCGAAACCCTAATTAGTGATGAGAAAACTTAACCCATTATGAAGAGTGGTTTGGAAATTATGTTGCCCTTGTCGGAGAGATGCGCTCCACCGAGTGACCGTCTAGTTGAACATGGGATTCCATCTGATTTGGTTCTTATAGTAATGCATTATTTAGGTAACCAACTGACAGATATCAAGTGATAAGGTTATGAGGGAGATTTTCATTATGTCGAACGTGGTGTAAGGCAAGGAAAATTTTGTACCACATTTTTTATTTAAATTTTATATAGATAGCATTTTATGTGATGTTATGAAGGATGTATCCTGGGTCTTACCAGAGTTAAATGATGTTCTACTATGGCAGAGCAAATATATGTAAAAGTGTTGTCCAAATACTAGAATACATCCAGTAAGTGCAAGACTCTGTTGATACAGCACATCATCAGCCGGGTATCTCTGTCACCAGGCGAGTAGCAGGGACGCGCAAACTTGTAAGTAGAAGTTATCTTTCTAAGTGAGAATGACCACAAGATGAGCACCATATGGAAGGAGTTAAGAAAAGGGATAAAGGTTGAAAACAGGATGATGATTTCTACCAAGAACTGGTTGAAATGGAAACACATAATAAATTAGTAAAGAGTGTGAATAAACTGGAGAAAATATTTCAGTGAAATAGATGAAAGTAGGAAGGAATAACGCATGCTATCTATCTATATACCTAGGCTGCTTCCCCCAAGGAAAGGGAGGTAGCCGAGACAGGACGACACACTCCCAATTTACTCATCCACTCAAACACATTCATTAGCATCTTAGCCCCAAAGGGGAAAAGGGACAAATCCTCACCGCACCACAACGCACGAGGGTCAACTGCACAGTGCAATCAGTGACATCCGCAGCAGAGCCCGACAGCAGAGCTGGTTTACCCCTGCCACATCATAACGGACCCATCCCCTTACCTGCACCTGACCTGATCAGACCAAATGCGGGAGAGTATCCCTTCAGGGCTGCGTCATCATTTGTCCATTCACAATTTCTCTCCATTTATTTCTGTCACGAACAGCCACTCTTCGTTGCTCAACAGACATCCCTCTCGCATCTAACGCTCTGTTCACGCTGTCCATCCATCCTATTCGTGGTCTTCCTCTCAGCCTTACACTTCTCACATCAGATCTAGTTATCTTTTTCACCAATCGCTCATTATCCATTCTCTCCATATGCCCAAACCATTGCAATACCCTCTGCTCAACTCGATCAGCCATCTCCCGAACAACTCCGGTTCTCCTTCGCACTTCATCATTTCTCACTCGATCCATACGCTTCAATCCATACATACTTCTCAGACACCTCATCTCCATTACATTCAAACTCTTCCTCTCTGCTACACCCATATTCCATGTTTCAGCCCCATATAACGCAGTCGGTACAACAACACCCTCATACAGCCTTCTCTTTACATCATTATAAGCGAAAGACATCGAAACACTTCCTTCATTCCTTCCAGCACCTTTCCAACTTCATTCATTCTAAATTTCACTTCAGCATCTATTCTACCATCCATAGCAACATGTGACCCAAAATACTTAAAACACTCTACCTCTTCAAGCAACTCGCCATTCAAAACTATTTTCATCCTCTTACCATCTATTGATCTCGTACACTTCATCACTTTACTCTTATTCTCATTTACTTTCAATTTCCTCCTTTCACACACCCTTCCAAACTCTACCAACTGTCTCAATCTCTCCTCTGAATCAGCCACCAGTGCAGTATCATCTGCAAACAGCAGCTGCTTCAGATTCCACTCTACCATCAACATTCACCAGACTCAGACCTCCACCTAAAACTCTTGCATTCACCTCCCTTACAACACCATCCACATAAATATTAAACAACCAAGGCGGCATCAAACTACCCTGCCGCAGCCCCGCTCTCACAGGAAACCAATCACTCACAGTATTTTCCACTCTTACACACGCTCTACTATTTGCATAATAACTCTTCACCCCTTTTAGTAACCTACCATCAAGTCCATACAATCTTAAAACAGTCCACAAAGCCTCCCTATCAGTACTATCATACGCTTTCTCTAAATCCATGAATGCCCAAAACACATCCTTGCCTTTCGCTAAATACTTTTCACACACTTGTCTCACAGCAAACACCTGATCCACGCATCCCCTCCCTCTCCTAAAGCGACACTGCTCATCACCAATCACTCTCTCTGTACCCTTTCTAACTCCCTTAATTAACACTCTACCATACACCTTACCTACAACACTCAACAAACTTATACCCCTAAAGCTAGTACATTCATTCTTATCACCCTTGCCTTTATACAACGGGACCACACAAGCACTTGCCCAGTCAATTGGCACCATACCTTCCACAAAGCACACATTCAACAATTTTACTAACCAGTCAACAATAGTCACTCCACCACCCTTCAGGCATTCTACAGCATACCCATCCATACCTGCAGCTTTCCCTGTTTTCATCTCCTTTACTGCCTCCTGCACTTCCTCCTTCGTGATCAAAGAATCATTCAACTCTCCCAACACACCCTTCCATCCGCCACAATCTCAGCCACCCTTTCCTCCTCTACATTTAACAAACTTAAAATACTCTGCCCATCTCTTCCTTACTGCATCCATCTCAATTAGCATCCTTCCATCCTCTGCTTTTACTCGTTCTTCCTTCCCAGACTCTCCCTTTCGCACCCTTTTCACCTCCTTCCAAACATTTTCTTATTCTGTTGAAAATTCTCAGTCAACCGCCTACCCCACCTCTCATCTGCTGCCACTTTAGCATTACGCACAGCCCTTATCGCCCTATTCCTCTTTTCCTTATACCTCTCATATGACACCTCATCCTTCCTCTGTAGTCACACTTCATATGCACGTCTCTTCTCAGCCACAGCCATACTTACTTCCTCGCACCACCATTCACTTCCTTTTCTTACACCACCACCCACACGTCTCACACCACACACCTCTTCCGCATGCCCCACCACAGCACCCTTAAACAACTGCCATTCCTCCTCCACGCTGCCATTTTCCAGATCTTTCACTGCGTTCCACTCATCTTTCAATTTCTCCTGATACTCTATCATTTTCTCTCTTTTATCCAACTCATTCACTTTCAAAACCTCCCCGCAACACCTAACTCTCCTTGCTCTCACCCATCTCTTACCCATAACTTCCCCTCCACCAGGTAGTGGTCAGACATACTTCTAACCTCCCCTCTCAGAACTCTCACATCCAACAATCTTCCTATTACATTCCTGGACACAACCACAGTCCATCAATGCTCTATCAACAACCCTTCCACCCTCCTGTCTCACCCATGTATACTTACAAATATCTTCCTTCTCAAACAGGGTATTTCCAATCACCATCTCTCGCTCAACGCATATCCCTATCATTCGTTCCCCATTTTCATTTCTTCCAGGCACACGATGCATACCAACTACACCTTCAACTGCAACATTTCCCACTCTAGCATTCAGAACTTCCATCATTACCACATTCACATTAGCTCCAAAGCTCTGCAGACACTCATCAACATCATTCCAGAAAGACTCCCTCTCTTCTTTATCCCTTTCACTACCAGGCCCATATGCACTCACAAACACCCACAACTCACATTCAAATTTCGCTTTCACCTACATCAGTCTCGATGACACCTCCTTCCATTCAATCACACGTTGCTGTACTTCCGGACTCACTAACAAGGCCACACCTTCGCTTACCCTTTCTCTATCAACACCTGACAATCTTCCATTCACACTTCCAAACATAGACTCACCCTTTCCTTTCATCTTCGTTTCGCTCAAAACTAACACATCCAACTTTCTTCTCACAAACATTCTCCCAGTCTCCTCCCTTTTAGCCTCAATCGTACTACATCCACGCACATTCATAGACCCAATCTTCAGGGTACGGGGATAACTCAGTCCCCCATCCCTTTCTCTGGCCTGTCTCTTTTTAGGAACTAAAAAACAGAGGAGGGGGTCCCTAGTCACCTCACCCCACCCCTTTTAGTCGCCTTTTACGACACGCACGGAATACGGTGGCAGTATTCTTCCTAACACAACCTGGCCGTAGAGTAGTAGTACCACCCCATAGTGCGGCCAGATTGTGTCCCCCCCGCCACAGAGAGGAAGAAAATGAAAAATTAGTAAAGAAATTAAACAAAAAAGACACATTAGATGAGATGTCAGTTGAGGTAGTTTCACTTAGTAGGAAGATAAGTGAAATGGCGAGTACAGTTGTCAACTATGAGAGTATTATGAAGGAGTTCAGAAATGATACAGAGAAACTAGGCAAGCAGCATGTTGGACCAAAGCGGTGAGACTGAAAAGAAGATAACCTAGGTGAACAAAATGA
The DNA here is from genome assembly GCF_032717465.1 of Coenobita brevimanus. Lineage (NCBI taxonomy): Eukaryota > Metazoa > Arthropoda > Malacostraca > Decapoda > Coenobitidae > Coenobita > Coenobita brevimanus. Next base: position 20,861,785 of record NC_137018.1, read on the forward strand.
TGAGAAGCTGCAAAGATGAAGTATAAACTACGTATGCTGAAATGATGAAAGTAAGAAAGGACTTAGAAACAAAAGTCGAAGAAAAAAACATTAGAAAGGAAGTGAAAGAAACCATTAAAAACAACCGCAAAACTAGTCAAAGATTCGGCATATATCAACAAATCTATAGTAATCACTGATAGAGTTGAGGAAGAAATAAGAAACAAAATTTCTAGAGACAAAAAGGAGATGGTAAATAAAATATTGAAGGACGTATCAGCGGAAATCTGTGAAAAAGACACAGAGGAACACAAAAGGCTAGGGAAATATGAGAGAAATAAGTCAAGGCCCCTAAAGGTAACCTTCCAGGGTGTGAACACTGTAGAGGAAATGCTAAAAAATGTAAACAAATTCATGGAGTAAGAGGAATTGAAAAAAGTATAAATAAAAAAATGCCTAGCTAACGAGGAATTGGTAACACTAAAGGAGAAGAGGGAGAAAGCAAAAACAAAGAACTAGGAAAGAGCAGAGGAAGAGAAGAATACATTTTTTTTTTTAAACAAATTAATTGAATTGCAGGTAAGAAAGTGGTACATAACCAACAGGGAATAAAAAGATGAAAAGTAGTAGACTCAAGCTATGGCAAGTATGTAAACAAGATGATTAAGTTAATGTCCTCAAATGTAAATGGAATGGTGTCTAAATTATTAGAGATGAAAGACTATACCAAAGGAAAGGAACCACATATTATTTGCCTAACTGAAACAAAATTAACCTCAAGGATATCAAACGATACCCTAAAGTTAGAGGAATACAATATATGGAGAAGAGACAGAACTTTAAGAAAAGGAAGAGGAATTATAATTTTAACAAAGAAAAATCTACAAGTCAAGGAAATAGAACTAGATATACCCTCACAAGTAGAACTGATTGCAGTAGTGATTCACACATCTGAAGAGAAAGTAATTGTGACAAATTTATATATGCCACCCAACACAAACACTTGGGAAAGTGGCAGTATGATGACCTAGCAGAATGTATAAATCAGAGTTTAAGTGCATTATTACATGGAATGGAAGAGGAATATAAAAGAATTATATTAACTGGAGATTCAATACAAATATAAATTGGAATACTTTAGATATAAGAAGACATGAAAGTTGTTGGGATCAAAAGCTCCTGGATCTTTGCAGAAGTTTTTCCTAACACAACATGTAAAGGAAAACACTAAAGAAGGAGGACTTGATGATCCATCAGTAATAGATCATATATTTACTAGGCAAGAAAATGATACTGTATTGACAATATAATGTATGAGCCTCCATTCGGCAAAAGCGACCATGCAGTATTAAACTGCAACTTCAAGTATGCACATGACATAGTTAACAGCAATTAGAGTTACAAAAAGAGCCTAAACTCCAAAAAAGGCAACTACCATGACCTAAAGAAGCACTTCTTAGAAACAGATTAGCAAACGGAGCTTAGAGGACAAGATTTAAATATTATATATAGGAAATTCTGTGAATTTCATGAAACGGGAGTCCAAAATTACATCCCTCAGTACAAACAGAAATGAAAATAAAGAAATGGTACAGAATGTAAAAAATCAAAAGAAAAAAGACTTTCTGTGGAATAGATACGGAAGACATAATAGTGAGAGGGCAACAACTATAACAACTATAAATAGGCAATAAATGATTATACAATTATAAGGAGAGAAGCTCAAAGACAGTAAACGTAGCGATCAACCTAAGTTATTTTTCAGCTACATCCGAAGCAAAACCATAGTTAAAGATAAAATACAGTCCATAACGGACGAGATCATATATACACAAGGGAAAGTTATTTGTGAAGCACGAAATAAAAATTTCCAATCACCTTTTACAGAAAAAATTTTTGAAAGAGATGACATGCAACATGCATGCCCATATATATTACCAGATATACAAATATCAGAAAAAGAGGTACAGGAAGAGTTGGGTAAATTAGAAAAAGGAAAAGCATATGGTCCTGATGAATTTTCAGGTTGGGTGCTACATATATGTGCAGTAGAGTTAAGCAGACCATTATAATTAGAGGTGTATGGAATGTAGGAGGACTGCTGGGCCTTGATAGCAGGCTGTGAAGCCTATGCCCAGAGTCGGACACATAAGACAAAACAAAAAACAAAAAACAAAATTAATATGCAAGGAATCCTTAGGACAAGATAACTACCTGATATTTGGAAGAAAGCAAAATATTGTTCCCCTATTCAAGAAAGGGAATAGACAGAATCCACTCAACTACCTACCAGTATCACTGACCAGTGTTGTAAGTAATAGAAAAGCTGATCAGAAAAGTTTGGGTCAAACATCAAGAAGAACCCAGTGTGATAACAGAGAGGCAATTCGGTTTTAGGAAGGGAAAATCATGCGTTACTAATGTATTAAGCTACTATGATAGATGATAATTGGGTGAGGAAGGTGAGAAGTGTTAATATTGGGGGTGGGGTTATGAGGGGTAGACCAAGAAAGACATGGGACGAGGTCATTAAGTGTGACCTCAGGGTTAAGGGACTGAACATGGAGGGTGCAATGGATCGTGCAGCATGGAGAGCCGCCATTAGGTGACCAAGGCCGACACATGCAAGCATGTTGGAGTCTTTAAAAACGAAAACGAAAACGATAGAGTTACAGAAACATTACAGAAAAGAGAAGGATGGATGGACAGTATCTCTTTAGATTTCAAGAAAGCATTTGACAGAGTACCTCACCAAAACTTATATGGAAACTGTACCATCGAGGAGTAATTCAATGCAACCTGTACTGTTGGATGCAGGATTTTCTCGGAAAATGCGAAATAAGAACAGAACTAAGGGGAAATTACACATCATGGAGAGAAGTGACTAGCGGAGTTCCACAGGACTCAATGCTGGCACCAATTATAATTTTGGTATACATAAATGATATAGACAGTAACACTGGAAATGGAAGCAATCAAAATATGTTTGCTGATGATGCAAAAATACAAAGGATATTTACTAACAGATTCTTGTAGACTGCTACAAGACGAATTAAATAAACTTCATGAATGGAGCAATAAATGGCAAATGGAATTTACTGTGGACAAGTGTCACGCAATTAAGTTTGGTAAAAGTGAAAAAAAAAAACAGATTGCGATTATAAGTTAGGAAGTTCAACCCTACATATATCAGAAAGGGAGGACTTGGGAGTGATTGTCAATAACAGACTATCTCTGGTTGTCCACATCAGTGAGAAGGTACGTAACATGTATACATTGCTTGCAAATAAGAGAATAGCATTCCCATAAATGGAGACATGCTGAGAAAGAAAATAATATCATTCGTCAGACCAACCCTGGAGTATTCATCAGTAGTCTGGAACTCATCTACAAAAACACATAGATAGAATTGAAAAAGTATAAAGGGGAGTTACAAGATGAGTACCAAGCTTAAGGGATCTAAGCTACGAAGAAAGACTAGAAAAACTGGATCTGCCAACACTACAGAAGAAGAGGAAAAGAGGAGACATGATTATGCTATATAAATGTATCTTACGGAAAGAAAAAATAGACATAAATGAATATAAAACCTATGGACAAACATCAGCAAGAGGACACTAAGAAACTGCATAAAAAGAGAGACGATAAAGACGTATGTCAACTTTGTCCGGTGATCCCTCAGGTATTTCATTTATGTCAACTGAAATGTTAGCTAAGGGTACCATATTTTATTGTCTTTGATGCATTCAGTTCTCTGTAAAATTCTTCAACTCACTTCACCATTCTATCTCTGCATCTAATGACTTCACCGTGTTTATCATTCAATGATATAAGTTTCGGCTTTTCCAGAGTCATTTTACTTCGGACCTGTTTCAGACTTCTTCCTTCTTTGATGGTTTCTTTGATCTGAACCAAGTTTTTCTTTCTTTTTTTCTTCTTTCTCTCCCTCTTGTTGATAAGCTTAGTTAATCGCGCTCTTTCAAATTCATTTTTGTTTTTACTTTTATCTCGGTTCTTCTTTTCATGAGCTCGAGTGTCTTCTCTGAATACTTGTTGGCTTTGGTTGTATTAGCTTTCCGTACAACCTTTGCTGCTTCTCTTAGCAGTTATGTTAGTCTGTTATACAACTCATCAATGTCACTCAGTATAACTTAGATGCCAAAATCTGTTCGTTATTTCTAACTGAAAGGCTGTTTTGTTTTCACTTACTCTTATTGGGCATATCTTTTGTTTGTAATCAGTTTCTTTCACTTCTGAAACTGAATTTGACTGTGCAAGCCACCATTCCGTGGTCACTTCCTACATTTACTTTGTTGATAACTGGCGTTAGCGAGCATGTTATTCTTATCCGCTCTAATGAAGTCAGTTCATTCTTTGTTTCCGTTTGGACTTCTCCAAGTCCATTTTCTTTTTTTTCTTTTTTTTCTTTTCTTTTTTTTTTTTGGTGAAAGAATATATTCATTATTGTCATGTTATATATTTCAGCAAAATGTACCACAACTTATCCTCTGTCATCCCTTTGTCTTTCTCCGAATTTTCCCATACATGATTCTCCATTTCTCGATTTGCCAACTTTTGCATTGAAGACTCCAATGAATATAGTGTATGCGGTCTTTTCTTCTTCCATAATGCAGGAGATGTCGTCATAGAATATTTCTTTTTCTTCATCTGAACTTTGAGAGGGGAACAAGTCAAGAGTAAGAGCAGTGGAAATGAGTTACTTGAGAGGAGCATGTGGAGTGACGTGGAGGGACAGGTTGACGAATGAAGTAGTGAAGGAACGTTGTGGGGTAGATGTGGATGTGGTTGAAAAGATTAGGAGAAATACACTGAGGTGGTTTGGACATGTGGAGAGAATGGAGAATGAAAGACTGACTAAGAGGGTGTATGTAGGTGAGGTGGAGGGAGGGAGAGGGAGGGGTAGACCGAGGATGAGGTGGAGGGATGGAGTTGAGAGGTATATGAGGGAGGGGGGGGTGAGTTGGGGGGAGGGAAGTCAAATGGTGGGTGACAGAGTGACTTGGAGGCGTTTTGTCTGCGGCCACCCTTTGCGGGATTAGGGCGTCGGGCTATAGATAGATAGATAGATAGATAGAACTTTGAGAAGTCAATGCCTATACTTGTATTACTTTTAGTGTGTATATTTTGCCTAGTCTAATAACAGTCCATGCTACTGTGTCAGATACACTGCTGAAATTAACAAGAGTCTCTGCATGATTTCTTTTCATTAGAAATCGTCAGTCTCTTTTTAGGAACTAAAAAACAGAGGAGGGGGTCCCTAGTCCCCTAACCCCGCCCCTTTTTTATTCGCCTTTTACGACACTCAGGGAATACGGTGGCAGTATTCTTCCTAACACAACCTGGCCGCAGAGTAGTAGTACCACCCCATAGTGCGGCCAGATTGTGTCCCCCCCATCACGAATGAATGTGTTTGAATGGATGAGTAAATGGGGAGTGTGTCGTCCTGTCTCGGCTTCCTCCCTTTCCTTGCGGGAAGCAGCCTAGCTATATAGATATAGATAGATAGAAATCGTCAGCCACTAACTCTTTCATTTTACCTTTCTCTGTAGTAAAATAGGTGGTTGGTGTCTTGGTGCTGAATTAATTTTTCCTTTTTTCTGTGGATCTCACTCAGATCTACAACACCCCCAACCAATGTTTTCTATTTCAGTCATTAATATATCAAATTAGTAATCTTCTGCAAAGCTTCTTACATTGTACGTGTGGATTTTCAAGGATTTGAGTTTTTTTAATGTCCATGTTTCTGATTTTCGGTGGCACACTGCAGTGGGATTAGACATTTAGTAGACGATGATCCAACAGGAGCGTCGAGAAAAAACTACCAGTAAAATTCATGTTTGGTTGGGGGGATTGTGGCAAATAATCTCACCATCACATAGTTTCTGATGAGTTGTAATTTTTGTGCCACCTTATTGAGTGTATTCGCTGGAGCCTTATATGGGTATAGGGCCCTATATATCTATATCCATCTATCTATGTGTGTATCCATCTTTCTGCCTATCTGTGTCTGTCTGTTTATCTGTCTGTCTATCTCCCTATCTATCTATCTATCTATCTGTCTGTCTGTTCATCTATCTATCTATCTCCATCTCTTTATCAAATAATCTCTCTCTCTCTCTCTCTCTCTCTCTCTCTCTCTCTCTCTCTCTCTCTCTCTCTCTCTATCTCTCAATCTATATATATATATATATATATATATATATATATATATATATATATATATATCCCAGGTGCATCCCTAAAGAAGAAAAAAGAAAGGTATCTATTGTTCTGTGCATCGTCCATTTTTAGATTCAAGTCATCCTTTGTGCAGGTAAAAATTCAGGTCATCCTTTGTTCTGTGTGCCACTCCCTGCTGCGGGTGTGCATAAAAGACCTCTACCCTTTACGTTTCTGTCTCACTCTGTCTGAAGATGTAGTATACGAAAGTACTCACTGTCGCTCCTTTCATTTCTCTTGTGGTTATTTTGCATATATATCTCCACGGTGAAGTGAAGTTTCTGCATATATATATATATATATATATATATATATATATATATATATATATATATATATATATATCATCAGCCGTTTGGGTATCCACTGCAGGGCCGGCCAATGGGGCTCCAGTGGGATATATATATATATATATATATATATATATTATTCTCACACACATGGGACCATCAAAAAGTTTTCGGCTGCACCCAGAAAAAAGTTACAGGAAAAAAAAGAAAGGGTCAAGTACTGTTTTTCAACATAGTTTCCCTTACGTTCAACACACTTGGTCTACCGACATTGAAGCATTGCTATACTGTCGTGGAAGAGGGCCGCATCCTGAGTCTCCAAATATGTCTCAAGAGCTCGGTCGACCACCATCACTCCAAAAATGGTGACAGCGCAGGAGGAATTTCAGTCTGGGTAACAGGTAGAAGACAGAAGGAGCCAGGTAGGGTGAGTAAGGAGCATGAGGCATCAGTTCAAGGCCACGGTTGGCTGCTTCAGCCACTGCCACATGTGCCATATGGACAGGGGCATTGTGCAGGAGCAACAACACACGTCCCCAGCTTCCCTCTCCATTTATCATTGATTATCGTATTCATCTGTCACAATTGTGATTCATAATAGGCCCCATTAATGTTTGTCTCTTTCGCAATTATTCAGTCATAAGAATCACAGATGATACTGTGTTGTTAAGTGAAGACGAAGGGGAACTGCAAGGCTTGGTGGATGAGTTTGGGAGAGTGTGTAAGAAACGGAATCTAAATGTGAATGTAGGGAAGAGTAGAGTGATGGTCTTTGAGAGAGGTGAAGTCAGTGAATGTACAGCGAGGTTGGATGGTGAGGAACTGGAAAATGTGAGTACGTTTAAGTACTTGGGTAGTGTGATGAGAAAGGATGGAAGTTTGGAGGGTAAAGTGCTTGAAAGGGTACAACAAGGAAGAAAGATTGCTGATTCTTTGAAAGCAGTGATAAGAAACAGGGAAGTGAGCATGAACGTGAAAATGTTACTACATGACAGTATTGTGATACCAACTCTAACATATGGAAATGAAGCTTGGACGTTATTGGAAGGACACAAGTCATGAGTGAGAGCAGTGGAAATGAGTTTTTTAAGAGGAGCCTATGGAGTCACATGGAGAGACAGGCTGACAAATGAGGATATAAAGGAGCGTTGTGGTGTGGATGTGGATGTGATAGGAAGCGTTAGGAGGAACACACTGAGGTGGTTTGGCCATGTGGAGAGCATGGAGGGTGAGAGACTGACGAGGAGAGTGTATATGAGTGAGGTGGAGGGGGGGAGAGGGAGGGGGAGGCCGAGGATGGGATGGAGGGATGGAATGGAGAGGTATATGAGAGAGGGGGGTGTGAGTTGGGAGCAGGGCAGTGAAATGGCGGGGGACAGGGCCACGAGGAGGCGATTTGTTTGTGGCCACCCCGTACGGGATTGAGGTTTCTGGCAATAGATAGATAGATAGAGAAGAATCCCCTCATTGTACCAAAATGGTAAGTCCATCACCTTGCCGACAGTTCCCACTTGCTTGATTTTGGGGGAAGATGAAGAACCATGGTGTTTCCATTGCCTGCTTTGATTCTTTCATGTTCAAAGTGGTGAAACCATATCTCATCCTGGGTCACAGATTTCTGGAAGAAATTGGCTGGATCCGCCTGGAAACGAGCCAAAAGTGTCCTTGAAGCTTCCACTCTGGTCAGCTTCTGGCCTGGTTCAGCATTCTAGACACCCATCTTACAACCCGTGTGCTTATATCCATGATGTCAGTCAAAACCGTGTCCACTGAATCAACACTGATGCCCATGGCGTCGGCTGTCTGTTGCACAGACCAACGTCTGTCATATAAGACCATATAATGAATGGCCCCATGATCGTCCGTGGTCGATGATTTTGTACGTCCTGACCGTGCAGCATCTTTGCTGCTCTCTCTGCCCTGCTTGAAATAAGCAGCCCACATCTTCATGATGGAAGAACAAGGAGGCTGTGAAATCTATTCCTTGAGTCCGACACATTTTATACTGGCTGGGGTACCCGGCGTTCCCCCTCCCCCTCCTTATTTATCTTCCACCTCCTGTCCCATTAATTAGTCTCTCTCTCTCTCTCTCTCTCTCTCTCTCTCTCTCTCTCTCTCTCTCTCTCTCTCTCTCTCTCTCCTTCATCCTTCTATCGTTCCCCCTCCTTATTTATCTGACTCTTACTACTCTGCCCTCCTCACTCAAGCCATCGGTCTTTTTGGTTTTAAACCTTCCTTGGGTCATGAGACCAAAAAGACGAACACTTCAATCCTATTGTTCTAGTTCAATCTTTTTTTTACTCCAGAAAGACCATGTACCTCTTATGCTTTTTATGCGGGATTATAAGAGGTCCAGAAACTTTCTATTTCAGCTTTCGCAGACTAACGCACAGAATTTGTGCGCATTTGTTTAGGTTACTATTACCGGTGACCTCAAATGTCCTCCAACCCGTGACCTCATGTGACCTAGGAGGTCAACTTCATAGCCTATGTCCGAACTGGAGGTCATGTGAGTCTCCATGCCAAAAATTGGGCTGCAGGGGTACCCGATGTTGCCCGGGCCAAAAAGGTGAACACTCAATCTGTGACCTCAAATGATCCAGATTTGAATTTTGACCCCCCTAAAGCCTTCCTTGGGTCATGAGGGTTCCAAATATGTAGGTTAAGGCCAGGTAAAATGAAAATTCAAGGAGTTGTTCGTGAACAGACAGAAAGTGCCCTTTATATAGTAGAGAGAGAGAGAGAGATGGACACATCATTATATATATATATATATATATATATATATATATATATAGTCTTGAAGATGGTGGGGAGCACAGTTACATGCAACAAATACTAAAGCTAACAGAAGACCATGGAAACAAGATTAAAAGACGCATTACAACTGGATGGAAAGTTTTCGTAACCATAGAGACATCATGAAAAGAGCTTGCCATTCTGTATTAAACGAAAATATATAACGAACGTATAATTCCAGCTACGATGTACGGTTATGAGACCTGGAAACTGACAAAATCAATGAAGAACAAACTAATCTGTTCTCAAAGAGCTAAGGAGAGGTCTGTGTTGGGATTATCTTAAAGACAGGAAGCGGCCAACTTAGGTAAGAAAGCAAACTAAAATCAAAGAATTATAGAAGTTATTAAAGAACAGAAATGGAGGTGGGCAGGTCATGCAGCAAGAATAAGCGATTGCCGATGGAGCAAGAAGCTGGCTGACTGGACTCCAAGAAAATACGTGCGAAGGACAAAAAGGCCAGACAGGAAGTGAGGAGAAAAGATAAAGCTGACAGGCAAAACGTGGCAGAGATTGGGTCAGTCAAGGAATAAGTGGAGAAGGATGGGGAGGCCTTTGTTCAGCAGTGGACTTGCAATGGCTGATGATGATGATAAGTATACAGTATGTGTATATAATATATGTGTCTGTCTGTCTATATGTCTGTATGTCTCTCTCTCTCTCTCTCTCTCTCTCTCTCTCTGTGCATATATATATATATATATATATATATATATATATATATATATATATATATATATATCACCAAGCCACTTGCTACTTTGGCGAACACAAGGGGTGCTGTGGTTGAACCGGTGTCGCATACTACCGTAGTAAACTTGCACCCAATCGGCTTAAGACGGGCCGATTACACTTGGTTCACAGACTACACACAAATCCAAAGCCACTACAACATTACAATCACACTCACAAGCACTTCTTACCCTACATAGAGTCTCTACCAGACAACCTAAGTCACTGGGTAGAGATACATTGGCTGTATTATCTCTGTTTCGGTAGGGATAGGCCGGTCCTGCAGTGGACCTCAACGGCTGATGATGATGATATATATATATATATATATATATATATAAAGATTGCTACAAACATACAGATATAAACAGACAGATAGGTAAGCGGGTAATGTGTGTGTGTGTGTGTGTGTGTGTGTGTGTGTGTGTGATTTACTTTCACTAATCCTGAACCTTATCACTCAGTTTGGCATCCTGCTTCATTCCAGCCTTACTTCTGCTCACTTGTACCTCACTCCTGCCTCATTGTACCTCACCCCTGCCTCACTTCTACCTCACCCCTGCCTCACTTCTACCTCACCCCTGCCTTACTTCTACCTCACCCCTGCCTCACTTCTACCTCATCCTTGCCTCACTTACCTCGCCCCTGCCTCACTTCCACCTTACCCCTGCCTTACTTGTACCTCACTTCCTCACTTCTGTCTCACATGTGCCTCACCTCTACCTCACCCTTGCATTATTTCTACTCGTACACACTCCTGCCTCACTTCCGCCTCACCCCTGCTTCGCTTCCACCTCACTTATGTCTCACAACTTCCTCACCTGTACTTCATTTCTACCTCACCCCTGCTTCACTTCTGTCTAACTTCTCCCTCCCTGCCTCACTTCTACCTCCCTACCAGGCTTCTACCTCACTACCTGGCTTCTACCTCACTACCTGACTACCTCACTACCTGACTTCTGCCTCACTACCTGACTACCTCACTACCTGACTTCTACCTCACTACCTGACTTCTGCCTCACTACCTGACTACCTCACTACCTGACTTCTACCTCACTACCTCATTTCTACCTCACTGCCTCACTACCTGACTTTTACCTCACTACCTCACTTCTACCTCACCACCTGACTTTTACCTGACTACCTCACTTCTACCTCACCACCTGACTACCTCACTTCTACCTCACTACCTGACTACCTCACTTCTACCTCACCACCTGACTACCTCACTTCTACCTCACTACCTGACTACCTCACTTCTACCTCACCACCTGACTACCTCACTTCTACCTCACTACCTGACTACCTCACTTCTACCTCACCACCTGACTACCTCACTTCTACCTCACTACCTGACTACCTCACTTCTACCTCACCACCTGACTACCTCACTTCTACCTCACTACCTCAACTCTGCCTCCCTGCCTCACTTCTACCTCACTACCTCAACTCTGCCTCACCTCTGCCTTTCCCTTCCTGTCCCTGCCTCCCCCTTGATGACGTCATATGATCTTGAAGACTAACAAGGTGACTTTATTCTTGTTGACCTCACACACACACACACACACACACACACACACACACACACACACACACACACACACACACAGGATATATGCATAGAATAAAAATACGAACGCACTCACCTTCAGTAGTTAAATAGGCTAAACATGCACGTATACATACGCTCAGTCAGGTAAATGCATAAACGCGCATACATACATGCGCGTAAACACACACACACACACACACACACACACACACACACACACACACACACACACACACACACACACACACACACACAGGCAAGAAACGATTATATAAGAATAAGGAGGGAAGCCCAAAAACAGCTTGAAGAGGATATCATAAATAAAAGTAGTGATCAACCGAAGCTATTTTACAGCTATATCAGCAGCAAAACCAAAGTAAAAGATATAATACAATCCATTACGGATGAGGGAATCACTTATACACAAGAGAAGGATATTTGTGAAGCACTAAATGAGAATTTCCAATTAGTTTTTACTGAAGAGAAAAATTTTGAGAGGGACTATGTGGAACATGCATGCCCACACATACTACCAGATATACAAATATCAGAAAAAGTAATACAGGAGGAGTTAAGTAGATTAGACAGAGGAAAAGCAAATGGTCCTGATGAAATTTCATGTTGGATGCTACATGAATGTGCAAAGGAGTTTAGTAAACCATTATCTTTAATTTTTAAGAAATCCTTGAGACAAGGTAAACTACCTGATATTTGGAGGAAAGCAAACATTGTTCTCTTATTCAAGAAAGGGAATAGACAAAATCCACTCAACTACCAACCAGTATCACTAGCCGGTGTTGTAAGCAAGGTATTAGAAAAATTTATAAGAAAGGCTTGGGTAAATCATCTAGAAAAACACAATATGATAACAGGAAGACAGTAACAGACACATTACAGAACAGAGAAGGATGGGTGGACAGTATTTAGATTTCAAGAAAGCATTTGACAGAGTACCGCACCAAAGACTTTTATAGAAACTGTACCATCAAGGAGGAATCCGAGGCAAACTGTATTGTTGGATGCAAGATTTTCTCAAAAAAATAGAAATGAGAACAGTACGAAGGGGAAATTACTCATCATGAAGGGAAATGACTAGCGGAGTTCCACAGGGCTCAGTGCTGGCGCCAATTATGTTTTTAGTGTATATAAATGATACAGACAGCAACATTGGAAATGAAAGCAATCTGAATATGTTTGCTGATGATGCAAAAATACAAAGGACAATTACTAATGCAGACTCTTGTAAACAGCTCCAAGAAGAATTAAATAAACTTCATGAATGGAGCAATACATGGCGAATGGAATTCAATGTGGACAAGTGTTATGTATTCAAGTTTGGTAAAAGTGGAAAAAGACCTGATTGGGATTATAAGTTAGGAAGAAAAACCCTACACACATCAGAAAAAGAGAAAGACCTAGGTACGATTATCAATAACAGACTATCTCCGGCTGACCACATCAGCGAGAAGGTACGGAACATGTATACACTGCTTGCAAATATGAGAATAGCATTCACATACATAAATGAAGACATGCTAAGAAGGATAATAACATCATTCATCAGACCAACCTTGGAGTATGCATCAGCAGCCTGGAGTCCTCATCTCAAGAAACAAACAGATAAGACTGAAAAAGTTCAAAGGGCCGCTTCAAGATAGGTACCAAGCTTAAGGGATCTAAGCTACGAAGAAAGACCAGAAAAACTGAATCTGCCTACAATACAGGAGAGAAGGAAAAGAGGTGACATGATTATGCTATATAAATGCATATCAGGGAAGGCGAAATTGGACATAAATGATTACATAATCTGTGGGGATGCATCAGCAAGAGGACACTGCAAAAAACTGCATAAAAAGAGAGGCGATAGACGTGGGGAAATTAGTTTCCCAAATAGAGCAATTGATCAGTGGAATGCGCTACCGAATGAAATAGTGTGTGCCAAAACAATTAATAAATTTAAGGATATGTACGATAAATATGGTTTAAGACACGGGACAGTACGAGCCTGACTCAATCCTGTAAAAATACTGTTAGGTAAGAACACACACACACACACACACACACACACACACACACACACACACACACACACACACACACACACACGAAACACTATCGATGCACATACCCGGAAACACAACCATGCACTCTTTAACATGCACAAGCTCACCCAACGTGACATGTGTACGCAACTTTTTACGCACATACCTTAACGCACATAAACAAGTATATGCAGGACGGCATACAAATACATTCGCACGCTTATGTACACACACACACACACACACACACACACACACACACACACACAGTGAAAGTACATTGCGCGCATTCCTGTAGTGAAGGTCTGACACGTCACCCTCTTCACATGTTTGCTTGTTCTCTCTCTCTCTCTCTCTCTCTCTCTCTCTCTCTCTCTCTCTCTCTCGTTTCTAAGTTCTAATATGGTTTATTTACTTTTTATTTTCTTTTGAGCTAGTGCAATTGTCGCTAATCACTGCTTGAGGAGATGTGTAAAACTATGAAATGGTTACGGGATTTGTTTGTATACCACCCAGGGAAAAAAAAAAAGGAGGGGGGTGCAGGAGGTGCATGCTTTCAGGTAATGGTGGTGTGGGCTGGTGTTCAGGTGACTGTGTGGTGTGGTGTCGATACCTCTGGCACGGGTGGGTAGAGTGCAGATCTGCGTGGGAACAAATAAAGTCACTGGTCGCAGGTTCAACATCTAAGCTGCCCAAAACATGTTAAAGGCTTACCCTAACAATTCAAAATCATTCAGAATATAACATAATGGTGGCAACACGAGGCGATGCCCGGGGTTAAGTGACCATTCTGGAGGGCTCCCTCTTCCAAGACCTGGCGCTTCTCCAAAAGACCTTCCCTTGAGCCGGCTTTCCCTCAGGCAACCTTTCGATATGCAGACATTTCCCCAGAAGACTTCTTGACCCAACATTCTCCAAAGACAACTAATTTGGGCAGGCATCCTCTAACAGAGAGATCTCCTTAAGAATGCATTCATCTAAATTATTGAATAAATAAATAAATAAAACCTTTACTTGACCAGGCATTCGCCTAAAAGCTTCTCATTGGGCAGGAACTCTTCATTCCTACCCCTTCTCCAGTTATAGTCAGTTCTATCATTTGCATGAGAACCCACACAAAATCATAACCCTGCAGGTGATGTACCGTACTTATCGAACTGAGGGTGAATCTGACATCGTTAAGATTCCCATTCCTAGTTTCTCTCTTCTTTGCTCATGTTTATTTTATTGTGATGGCACGTGTTTACCACCTGGCACGAGAGCAACACTCCGGTACATTCCTCTCATTCCGACTTTCATTAGGTTGGTTCATAGGCTTGTCTTTTTTTTTTTTTTTTTTTTTTTTTTTTTTGTGCATCCAGTAACTCGTGGAGAGAGAGAGAGAGAGAGAGAGAGAGAGAGAGAGAGAGAGAGAGAGAGAGGTCGTGCCAACTTTACAACACCCATCAACCCATTCTGAGAGAGAGAGAGAGAGAGAGAGAGAGAGAGAGAGAGAGAGAGAGAGAGAGAGAGAGAGAGAGAGAGAGAGAGAGGGGGAGAGAGAGAGAGAGAGGGAGAGAGAGAGAGAGAGAGGTCGTGCCAACTACAACATCCACCAAACCATTCTGAGAGAGCGAGCGAGCGAGCGAGCGAGCGAGAGAGAGAGAGAGAGAGAGAGAGAGAGAGAGAGAGAGAGAGAGAGCGGGGGGGTACAAGGAAAAGTGTGTGTGAGAGAGAGAGAGAGAGAGAAAGAGAGAGAGAGAGAGAAAGAGAGAGAGAGAGAGAGAGATCGTGCCAACTACAACACCCACCAACCCATTCTGAGAGAGAGAGAGAGAGAGAGAGAGAGGGAGGGAGGGAGGGTACAAGGAAAAGTGAGTACCTCAAACACCTTGCAGTCTATACGGAGAAAATACTTCGTACGAGTGTTTGCTTGGGAACCTTCTAGTGTAAGTTCCTACCGATTTCTCTTTTAAACTGCTCTGCCGTTGTGCAATTAACAACATCATGGGGAATTAATTCCAGGTGGAGTACGTCTTGTACGTGAAAATGTTTTTACATCTGCTGGTGTTATATCTTTTCAGTTCAAGCATTCAATCATGGTTGCGTGTAGTGTACGTGTTGACACTAAACAACTTTCTATGATCAAGACTGCCAAACCATTCAGAGTTTTAAACATATAAGTGAGATGTTCTAGCCTTCGAGTTTCTAATGAAAAAGTTCTAGAACCCTCAGGCGATCCTGATAACTCAGTCTCCTGATGGATGGAATAAGTTTTGAATCTTTAGCTTGGACTCTTTCAAGTCGATCTATGTCTTTCCTAAGTGTACTGTAGGTGACCAACTGCACAGCGTAATCCAGAAGCGTCCGTATTTAGAGGTTATAGTGTAAGGTGGGGGCGCTGGTAGGTGGGGGGGCTCACCATCCACTCATTCGATATGGTGCTGCTCTCGAGTGTCTGCCCTTTCCTCTCCATCCTTCTTTCCTTCCATCCTCTTCTGTCTTTCTTTCCTTCATTCTTCCCTCTTCCTTCTGTCTATGGGTGATTGTACTGTACACTGAGTGACATGCCAAATGGTTTCCTGTACACCAGGAAACCATTTACTACGCTGGGTGGTAACCACTTAACCAAATTTGTTGCCTGGTGGTTTAGTGGGTAATTACGGTGCTCCAATCGGATTGAGTCAGTGAAGGTTTATATTCAAAAGGTGGTTGGGGTTTATTGCTCACGTAATGCCACTCAGGGATGAGTGAGGCTGGTCACTCTCATCTTAAATGTCAGGACCAACTTGCCTAGCCCCGGGCTCCTACGCTCCTCATGGGGTAAAGTAGGGTTAAATGATGGATGGATGGATGGAAGATCATTCACTTTAATTCTATAATGAAACTGCCTCTGGATGTAGCTTAGCAATTTCTAGTCCTTTTTCTCTACTTCGATGCACAGTTTGGAAAAGAAAATAGGTCACTACTGATCAGTACACCTAAGTCCTTTTCCAAGTCAGTCATCCTCAGAGTTCTCCCCAACAGTGAATAGTCTGACCCGGGATCTTCATGGCCAATATGCATCACCTTGCTTTTCTCCAAGTTAAATGGCATTTGCCATGTATCCATTCCCCTAACCTACACAAATATGCCTGGAGTTTTTCCATCCCTTTCAGATTCCTCACATTTACCCAAAATTTGATGTCATCTGCAAGCTTTGATATCTCACTTAATAGGCCAACATGTGTCACTGATATAAATGATGAACAGGAATGGACCAAAACTGAGCCCTCCAGCTCCTGAATTTATCGAAGCCCAATCAGAAAGAAATTCCATTGATATTTACTTAATCTTTCCTATCCGTTGACTAGTTTCCTGTTCCGAGAGTAAACTCAGTTAGTTTGAGTTGAGGCACGTTGTCGAATGCCTTTTGAAAGTCTAAGTAATGGAAGTCCACTGTTTTATTTTTGTCATGCTCACTTAACAATGTGAATAAAGTCGAGGAAGTTGATTAGGGATGATCTACGTCGTCTAAACCCATGCTGGGAATCCATAATCAGCTTGTGATTTTTCAGGTTTTCAGTTATCCTGTCTACAATTACTCCTCCTAGCAGCTTTACTACGACAGAGGTTAGGCTTATTGGACAGTATTTCTCAGGGCATTCCTGATCCCGTCGCTTAAAGATCTGGGTCACATCTGCTAGCTTCCAGCCTTTTGGCACTTCCCCCGTTACCAGTGACTTGTTGAAGATTTCTGCAAGTAAAGGAGCCACCTGGTCATGTACCTCTTTAAGAACTCTTGGAATTATTCTATCTATACCAGGTGACTTGTAATTATTTAGTATGTCTATTCCTCAGGCCACCTCCTCAGGTGTATATCTAAGGGTGATGGAATCTTCTATCTCATGGGCCAAGACTGGTCTTGCCATTTCATGATTATCTTCTGTTGTAAAGACCGAGGTAAAATAGTTGTTTAGAGAGCTGGCCATATCCAAGTATGAGATTTGCATTGTATGTGATTGATTTTTAAGTAGTCCAGTACTAGCTTAGGTTTCCTCTTGTTTACATGCCTGAAGAACCCTTTCTTTTTTAATCGTGCTGCTATCCCGATTTCTTAATTTCTTTTAGCCACCTTTATCAGAATTTCACTCTTACGGACAGTACTGAAGGAGTTCAAGTCATTCAGGGTCTGGCTGCTTTTGGTCCTCTTGTATGCTGTCCTTCATTTGTTGCAGCGACTATTTTATTACTAGACCATTTTGGCTGAACTAAGATTTAATTTGTGAACTTAGTGGATATGAATGCACACTGTTCTGAAAAGTTCTTTTTAAATGAGTGATACATTTCATTTAGGCTACATTAACACTCTTTAGTCCAACAGTCATAAAACTCCCTAAAGCCTGCAAAGTCAACTCGACGGATTTTTTTTTTTTTTTTTTTTTTTTTTTGTGAAGTCCAGACGATCATGCACAACAAATTTGTAGAGGGAACAGTCAGGTTGTGGTCACTACCTCTGAGCGATTCACCAACAGATTTAAGAGTAACACCTTTATCTTCCATAGAGAACACAAGATCTACGATACTTGTATTATTGCCTCTAGTCTGTTTGTTTACTAATTGATAAAAAAAAAAAAAAAATCAGCGGCAAAGTCTTCAGGAATCTTACCTTCAGCATCTGCTGTTCTGTCGTCCCAGTTTACATGACAGTTGAAGTCACGAAGAAAAAAATATGTTTTACACAAAGAAATATAGATGTTTTACACGAGCTACACTGCTCAGACTTCTGTACATACCTTTATCCTTGTCAGCGAGCTTATGTGGACGTCTGTATACAAGCTGCAACGTATACACAGTGTTGGCTAGATGAAAGTCCACACCTAATATTCCTTGGTCTGAACTAATTTTACAGTCAAAAGGATCTAAGTTGTCACTGGCGTACATTAAAATCCGCCCCCTTCTCGTGTAGTAGGTTTTTTTAAGAAACACTTTGTAACTAGGAATTTCGACTGTAACCAGCGATTTCACTTCTACTGGTATCTTGAGGAGAAATTGCTGCCTCGCCTCCTACTACAGTGCTGGGTGGGGATCTGACTTCTACCGGTGTCTGGTTTACAGTTTTAAACTCATGATTTACATAAGAACATAAGAAGAGAGGATAACTGCAGTAGGCCGGTTGGCCCATGCTAGGCAGCTCCTAGAAGAGTAACTGAACTACTAGAATGAGATAAGGATAGCAAAGAAGAAGGCTCTCCCCCGTCCTCCAAACCCTCCAGCCGATGCCGGCAGGAAAAAGTCAGAAAGAACACCACGCAGTATAGAAAAACTGGCGTGGACATTTTGCAGGAAAGTGTGATATGGAGAATAGAGACTATCATAGTGTAACCTGAAAAGGAAAAATTATGAATTAGTATTGGTTATAAGATTTTTCTTTTTTCTATATCCACCCCTTATTTGTCATATGCTTATCTTGAAACTCTCAATGGAAGAGGCAGCAACTACTTTACTAGGTAGCTTATTCCATTCGTCTACTACTCTATTACTAAACCGATTTCTACCTATTTCCTTACTGAAACGGAATTTTTCTAGTTTGAAACCATTACTTCTAGTTCTATCCTGTATGCTCACTTTAAGTACCTTGATAATATCTCCCTTATTTACACCCTTCATCCACTTAAACACCTCAATTAAGTCTCCCCTTACTCTACCCCTCTCTAGCGAATGCAGACTAGTCTTTTAAGTCTGTCTTCATATGACAGGTTCTGAACGTCATGTATCATTTTTGTCATTCTTCTCTGTACATTTTCTAACGAATTAATATCCATTCTATAGTCAGGACACCAAAATTGTACTGCGTAGTCTAAATGTGGCCTTACTAATGCTAGGTAAAGTTGCAGTATTACTTTTGATGATCTATTGCTCACGCTTCTCGAAATAAATCCTAGGACCCTATTTGCTTTATTTCTCGCATTAATACACTGTTGCCTTTGTTTAAGGTCGTTACTAACTATAACTCCTAGATCCCTCTCGCATTCCGATTTGCTAATTTCTTTGTTATCTAAGCTGTATTTAGTGTCTCCAATGGTCTTGCCTACGTTAAGTACTTCACATTTTTCGGCGTTAAATTTCATTTGCCAAGTTTTAGACCATTTGGACAATGTATCGAGGTCTTTTTGGAAGTTATGGCAATCGTCAGTCGAGTTAATGACAAGCCCTATTTTTGTATCGTCGGCAAATTTGCTGATGCTGATAGTGACTCCTAAGTCTAGATTATTTATATATATAATAAATAATAAGGGACCGAGTACTGAACCCTGTGGTACACCGCTAGTTACTAATCCCCAATCCGACTTAGTTCCATTTATTAATACTCTCTGCATTCGTCCTTTCAGCCAGGATTCTATCCATTTTAAGATATCTCCGTCTATACCGTGTGCTCGAACCTTTCTAACTAACCTTTCGTTTGGGACCCTATCGAAAGCTTTACTAAAGTCCAGATAAAGCTTTATCGCTATCTACTGCCTCATAGACCTCCGAGTTGAATGACAAGTTTGTGAGGCAGGATCGTCCTTGCTTGAATCCGTGTTGACTTTCGTTTATAAGATTAAATCTTTCTAAGTGTTCTCTAATCTTATTTGCCAAAATTGACTAACATTTTTCCCACTATTGACGTTAGACTTATCGGACGATAATTCGACGCAGCTGATTTATCACCCTTTTTAAAAATGGGCACTACGTTTGCGGTCTTCCACGCCCCTGGAACTTCTCCTGAAATTAAAGGGTCATTAAATATTGTTAAAAGTGGCTGACATAATTTTTCTATGGTTTCTTTTATAATTTTTCCATATATATCGTCCGGACCTGGCGATTTTTGAGGTTTTAACTTATTAATTTCTTTCAATACGTCCTCCTTACTAATGGTTATTTTACTAAGAATATTTTCCGTATTATATTTGCTGCTTGAGGGACCAGGTCTAGAATTTTCCTTGGTGAATACTGATATGAAATAATTATTTAGGATGGAGCACATTTCTTTATCTTCACTGGTAATGTCACCTGATTCTGTTCGGAGTGGTCCTATCCTATCCTTATTTTTCGTACGGTACATTTGATAAAAACCCTTAGGGCTTTCTTTCGATTCACTAGCAACCTTAATTTCATACCTTCTCTTTGCTTTTCGTATCTCCCTCTTTACCTCTCTATTTAAAATCGCGTACCGGTTACGCAAATGTTCCTCTCCACGTTTAATTTTTCTATATATTCCTTTCCTTTGGCTTATGAGAGATTTTAATCTGCTGTTTAACCATCTTGTTTCTGAATTATTCGTTCTAAACGGTTTTGAAGGGATATATCTATCTTGGCCTCCGTGTATTATATTTATTAACTCGTTATACTTCTCACTGGTCGAATGTCTGCTTGGTACTGGAGCTGAGTTAATCCCCGTCACCTGGACTACACTCCCATCTGCCATCTCCCCCTCCACATACACCTGGCGCACATTCCCACGTGTTTCCTGCCCCTCACCTATGACCTGGGATTCCCCACTGACCTGTCACTCCCTAAAATAGCTATTCTCCCTATGGAATACCGTTCTAAAATAAACTCTTAAGCCATCGAAATCTCCTAGTCGAAAATTAGGAATGGTGGAGGTATTTCAGTGGAACAGACATCCCAAATAAATTTGAACTTAATTTCTTCATGATCCCTATTACCAAGTCGTCCTCCAACCTCTATATCACTAATGATATTTTCTTTATTAGCTAAAGCCAAATCTAGTATATTATTACCTCTGGCGGGCTCCCTGATATACTGATAAAGGAAGTTATCCTGTATTACCTCTAGAAATTCCTCTGACTCAGCATCTCCTGTCTGATTTCTCCAATCTATCCTGGGCAGATTAAGGTCCCCTACAATTATTACTAAGCTGGACTGTGATGCTTTCCTAATTTCCTCCCAAAGGTATTTACTATCTGCTCCACTTAATTTTGGAGATCTGTAAATTGCTCCAAAGATTAATTTCTCCCTATTGTTACCAATTTCAACCCAGACACTTTCGGTGTCCCTATTTACTTTAATGTCTGCTTTATTGTAACAGTTTAATGAATCCTTTACATAAATAGCTACCCCTCCCCCCTTTCTTCCCAGACGGTTTGACACAAAAATATTATAGCCTTTTATCTGATATTCTGCTAAAAATTCTCGAGTGTCTGTATTCATCCAAGTTTAACTAATAACGGCACTGTCTATTTTCTCTGTACAAATGAAAGGCCTCAGTTCATCCATTTTATTATGTAAACTCCGGCTGTTTGTGTAGTACACTTTCAGATTATTACGAGTAGTTATGCCTTTACCTTGGGATTCACTGTTTTTTATTTCATTACTAACTGGGAAACTCTTTACTTTACTAATATAACAATTTTTCGTACTATCGCTTATCGCCCTTCTGTCATCACTTGTTCTGTCATCTATCATCGCCTGCTCAATTTGAGGTGCCTGAGGGGATGTATCTACACTAATGGTAGAACTTTTATTCTTAATTTTTCAAGTCTTGATGCATCTATCCAAACATGGTAATAATGATTTCTGAATGTAGTTGCTGTAACTCCCTGTACGTCATTCTTTAGTTCATCAGTTCCTTAATGATCTTCACTAACTTCATTTCTTAAGCTCCTGATTTTTTTATCTTGGTTTTTAATTATCCCCTTTATCGCTCTTACCTCTCTCTCACAAAAGGGGCAACTGCTGTTGTGGTGAATGTTGGCGGATGTTCTTTCTTTGAAGTCAATACACCATTTTTCTCTTTTGCATCTAAAACAAGTAGCCTGTAGTTTGTGGGCACCAGTAATTTTGTTGTTTCAATACTTAGTTGTAACTTTTCAAAATAATGGTACTGGTTTCTAATAGCTTCAAAAACCTGTGTGACCAATACAATAATTGATGCATAAAAAAATAAGAAGGGAGCACTGGATATTTCCTGCGCCATCCGTATCCACCTATCAGTGGTCTTCATTTTGTCCAGTACTGTACTCTGTCCTCGAAGGCCTGTCACACCAACCAAATGTCTCCCCAAAGCTAGATGATCTCAGTGTGCTGCATCTCCCGAACGAAGAGCACAAGCGATTTGAAGTACACTTGTGCTATTCAGTCGGGAAGTGTGGCACATTTAGGATCATCCGGTCCTGGGGAGACCTTTGGTCGGTGTGACAGATTTCGAAAAGAGAGAGAGAGAGAGAGAGAGAGAGAGATTATACATGCACTAGTGGCACAGTACATCTATCTATCTATATACCTAGGCTGCTTCCCCCAAAGGAAAGGGAGGTAGCCGAGACAGGACGACTCACTCTCCATTTACTCATCCATTCAAACACATTCATTCGCATCTTAGCCCCAAAGCGGACAACGGACAGATCCTCACTGCATCACACCGCACAAGGGTCAACTGCGCAATGCAATCAGTGACATCCACAGCAGGGCCCGACAGCAGAACTGGTTTACCCCTGCCACATCATAACAGACCCATCTTCTTACCCGCACCTGACCTGACTAGCTGATCAGACCAAATGCGGGAGAATATCCCCTCAGGGCTGCGTCATCACTTATTCATTCACAATTTCTCTCCATTTATTTCTGTCACGCACAGCCACTCTTCCTTGCTCAACAGACATCCCTCTCGCATCCAGCGCTCTCTTCACACTGTCCATCCATCCTATTCGTGGTCTTCCTCTCAGTCTTACACCTCTCACATCAGATCTAGTTATCTTTTTCACCAATCGCTCATTATCCATTCTCTCCATATGCCCAAACCATTGCAACACCCTCTGCTCAACTCTACCAGCCATCTCCCGAACAACTCCAGTTCTCCTTCGCACTTCATCATTTCGCACTCGATCCATACGCGTCACTCCACACATACTCCTCAGACATCTCATCTCCATTACATTCAAACTTTTCCTCTCTGCTACACCCATATTCCATGTTTCAGACCCATATAATGCAGTCGGTACCACAACACCCTCATACAGCCTTCTCTTTACATCCATTCTAAGCGAACGACATTTAAACACTTTTTTCATTCCTCCCAGCACCTTTCCTACTTCATTTATTCTAAACTTCACTTCTGCATCTATTCTTCCATCCATAGCAACATGTGACCCTAGATATTTAAAACAATCTACCTCCTCAACTAACTCACCATTCAAAACTATATTCATCCCCCTACCATCTATCAACCTCGTACACTTCATCACTTTACTCTTATTCTCATTTACTTTCAATTTCCTCCTTTCACACACCCTTCCAAACTCCTCTACCAACTGTCTCAATCTCTCCTCTGAATCAGTCACCAGTGCAGTACCATCTGCAAACAGCAGCTGCTTCAGATTCCACTCTCCTCCATCAACATTTACCAGACTCAGACCACCTAAAACTCTTGCATTCACCTCCCTTACAACACCATCCATGTAAATATTAAACAACCAAGGCGACATCACACATCCCTGTCGCAGCCCCACTCTCACGGGAAACCAATCACTCACAGCATTTCCCACTCTTACACACGCTCTACTATTTACATAAAAACTTTTCACCCCTTTTAGTAACCTACCATCAAGTCCATACAATCTTAAAACAGTCCACAAAGCCTCCCTATCAATTCTATCATACGCTTTCTCTAAATCCATAAATGCCCAAAACACATCCTTGCCTTTCGGTAAACACTTTTCACACACTTGTCTCACAGCAAACCCTGATCAACGCATCCCCTCCCTCTCCTAAAGCCACACTGCTCATCACTAATCATTCCCTCTGTACCCTCTCTAACTCTCATAATTAACACTCTACCATACACTTTACCTACAACACTCAACAAACTTATACCCCTAAAGCTAGTACATTCATACTTATCACCCTTGCCTTTATACAACGGGACCACACAAGCACTTGCCCAGTCAATTGGCACCATACCTTTCTCAAAGCACACATTCAATAATTTTACTAACCAGTCAACAATAGTCACTCCACCACCCTTCAGGCATTCCACAGCACACCCATCCATACCTGCAGCTTTCCCTGTTTTCATCTCCTTTACTGCCTTCTCCACTTCCTCCTTCGTGATCAAAGAATCATTCAACTCTCCCAACACATTTATTCCTTGCACCCTTCTATCTGCCACAATCTCAGCCACCCTTTCCTCCTCTACATTTAACAATCTTTCAAAATACTCTGCCCATCTCTTCCTTACTGCATCCATCTCAATTAACATCCTTCCATCCTCTGCTTTTACTCTTTCTTCCTTCCCAGACTCTCCCTTTCGCACCCTTTTCACCTCCTTCCAAAACATTTTCTTATTCTGTTGAAAATTCTCTGTCAGCCGCCTACCCCACGTCTCATCTGCTGCCACTTTAGCATCACGCACAGCCCTTCTCGCTCTATTCCTCTTTTCCTTATACCTTTCATATGACATCTCATCCTTCCTCTGCAGCCACACTTCATATGCACGTCTCTTCTCAGCCACAGCCATACTTACTTCCTCGCACCACCATTCACTTCCTTTTCTTACACCACCACCCACACGTCTCACACCACACACCTCTTCTGCATGCCCCAGCACAGCACTCTTAAACAACTGCCATTCCTCCTCCACACTGCCATTATCCCGATCTTTCACTGCGTTCCACTCATCTTTCAATTTCTCCTGATACTCTATCTTTTTCTCTCTTTTATCCAACTCACTCACTTTCAAAACCTCCCTGCCACACCTAACCCTCCTAGCTCTCACCCATCTCTTACCTACTCTTAACTTTCCCTCCACCAGGTAGTGGTCAGACATACCTCCACCCTCCCCTCTCAGAACTCTCACATCCAACAATCTTCCTATTACATTCCTAGACACAACCACATAGTCCATCAAGGCTCTATCAACAACCCTTCCACCCTCCTGTCTCACCCATGTATACTTATAAATATCTTTCTTCTCAAACAGCGTATTCCCAATCACCATCTCTCGCTCAACACACATCGCTATCATTCGTTCCCCAATTTCATTTCTTCCAGGCACACCATGCATACCAACTACGCCTTCAACTGCTACATTTCCCACTCTAGCATTCAGATCTCCCATCATTACCACATTCACATTCGCTCCAAAACTCTGCAGACACTCATCAACATCATTCCAGAAAGACTCCCTCTCTTGTTCATCCCTTTCACTACCAGGCCCATATGCACTCACAAACACCCACAACTCACATTCAAATTTCGCTTTCACCCACATCAGTCTCGATGACACCTTCCATTCAATCACACATTGTTGTACTTCCGGACTCACTAACAAGGCCACACCTTCTCTTGCCCTTCCTCTATCAACACCTGACAATCTTCCATTCACACTTCCAAACACAGATTGCCCCTTCCCTTTCATCTTCGTTTCACTCAAAGCTAACACATCCAACTTTCTTCTCACAAACATTCTCCCAATCTCCTCCCTTTTAACCTCAATTGTACTACATCCACGCACATTCATAGATCTTCAGGGTACAGGGATAACTCCATTCCCCATCCCTTTCTCTGGCCTGTCTCTTTTTAGGAACTAAAAAACAGAGGAGGGGGTCGCTGAAGATTCTTATTCTCCTCCTTTTCTAGGTTGTATTTCCTTATTACTTTTAGATCTGGTGGATGAATGCAGAAATACAAGTGGTTATATACATACAATATTCAATACTTAATTTTAGGTAAATGGGACCATCCAGTCTCCTTTCTCCATTGTTGGTCAAGGGGGCCATTCTAATGGCATTGGTCTGTCTCAGCATCCCGTTTCATCACGCCTCATCTATGGGATGCCTCTGTCCTTGGGCAGTAGGTCCTTACGTGCCTCCATTGCAGCCTCTTTCATCTCATCGGGGTTGGAGAGGATTCTCTCACAGGGTAGCCAGTATTTGTTGCCCTCAGATGTAAAGTGCGACTGGTTACCATCTCCTCACAAACTTCCGTAACAAGGGTGGCACCTGCTGTTAGCATATATCAAATCTGAATTTGCAGTTGACACTGTTTTAAACTTCACTTCAACTAATTTTGATTACTCATTGTATAAACTAAATTATCTAAATATTACCAAATACATCTATGTGGTCTATCGCTCCCCAGTGCTTGAGTAACCGTAGCCTTACCCTTAGCATCGAAATTACCATTTTGGGTGATTTTAACGTACATAATGTAGAATGGTTCTCGCACTCTGCCAGGGTTAACGATACTGGTCTAGAGTGCAAGCTGTTTGTAGAATCTAATCTCATGCAGTTGGTAAAGCAGCCAATTAGAATACCAGATAATCCTGACCATAACGCTCATCTCTTGGATCTATTCCTGAGAAATAATCCAGATCAATACAGGATAGAGGTAGGCTACTGCCACCACTTGGATCCTCTGACCACAATCTCGTCAAAGCCTCATTAGTCGGCTCCCCTAGACCTCCCCGTTCCGAACCTGTCAGAGTGACCCGATGGCACTTTGATAGGACAAACTGGGATGGATTTAGAAATTATCTTGCTGACATTCCATGGCAGTCTTTCTTCACTAGTGATGTCAGTTCTACCCGGCCCCACATTAATGACTTAATACAAGCTGGTATGGAATGGTTCATACCAAGTCAACAGTTCACTAAAAGATTGAACTCTCCAAAATGGTTAGATAACAATTGTGCCAGAGCAACGGCCCAAAAGTCATCAGCATATAACTAAAAAATAAAAAATATCTGAATCACTCTGTCAATTTAAAATTGCTAGAAACCATGCAAAAGCTGTAATAAATCCCACTAAATCAAACTGTCTTCAAAGTCAAGCATCAAAACTTCTTAACAATCCTAATAACAATAGAATATTTTGGTCGACTCTCAGTTCTTTCAATAATAACTTTAACTAGTCATCACCCATTCCCCCACTAAAATTTTCAGATGGCAGCATTACAAATTACCCGCGTGGTAAAGCGAGTATCCTTGCCAGTACATTTGCCAGAAATTCTACTGCAGAAGAAATCAGCCAGAACGTTCCATTACTAGAACTTGTCTTTCCCGAAATTGTTCCACTTAAATACAAACTAGATACGTAAAATCCATCCTAGACAATTTACCAACCAACAGATGGAATTCCTCCAATTGTTTTGAATAAGTGTTTCCCAGAACTTGCCTCTATCCTAGCCAAATTATTCAGACTATGCATACGTACTTCTTCATTCCATAATTCATGGAAAGAAGCGAATATCCACCCAATTCCAAAGAAAGGAAGTTCTTCTGACCCCTCTGAGTACAGACCAATAGGTATCACATCTTCTCTTGGTAAAGTATTTGATATTGTAATTAATAAGCACCTATAGATAAACACCTTGAATCCAACAACTTAATTAGTGATAGACAATATGGTTCTCGCCACGAAAGATCCACCATTGATATACTTAATTTCCCGACTCATACCATCCATCAATCAATTGACCATCAAGGAGAAACTCATGCAGTAGCCCTTGATATTTCTAAAGCGTTCGACAGAGTGTGGCACCGTACCCTGCTATCCAAACTCCCTTGCTATGGACTAACGTCTTTTCTTCCTCTGCTTCCCTCATATCTCAGCGACAGAAAAATAAGAGTAAAAGTAAATGATGTATATTCCAATTTCCACTCAATTGACGTCAGCGTGCCACAAGGACCGGTTCTGGTGCCAACCATATTCCTGGTTCATATTAATGATCTCATATCTGTCACTCACAATCCCATCCATTCATACGCAGATGACTCAACACTTCATAGTTCATTCACAATCAAATAAACATTTACAAAGTTAAATATCTCTAACTCTCAACTCAGTGCAGCCATCTCCATAAATCAAGACTTATCTAAAATCAGTGAATCGGGACAAAATAACCTTGTCTCATTTAATTCTAGAAAAGCCAAATGTATACAATTTAAGA
The DNA here is from genome assembly GCF_032717465.1 of Coenobita brevimanus. Taxonomy (NCBI): domain Eukaryota; kingdom Metazoa; phylum Arthropoda; class Malacostraca; order Decapoda; family Coenobitidae; genus Coenobita; species Coenobita brevimanus. Next base: position 20,890,326 of record NC_137018.1, read on the forward strand.
ATTGACAGATATTGCCAGATTCGTATATTACCTTCAGTGCTACTATAGTAGCCGCAGCGAGAAATGAACGCTGTGGTGGGGCAGGCGGGATGACCTGGGATTCCCCCACTGTTGCCATATCCACATGTCACCGACCATAGAGGTAGGATGTCACCGACCATCGGCCACCGCTGCAGCCCCGCTCCATGATCCTTACCCTGTGTCTCTGGCTTTCTTTTTCTCTCTCGGTTTCTATATAAACTGGTGTATTTCCGAAACTAATTATGAAATTATTATGACTTTTGTTCCACACCACCACTGAGGTAAAAATCAAGGAGAGTTTTCTGTATAAAGGTTTCCCCCCCCTCCTAAATGTGGCATGTGAGCGGGGGAGTGCTGCCTTGCCGATACCTCTGCCTGACCTATAATTATACACTCGCCAGAACTGACCTGCCCTCAGACAAGGGGGGGGGAAACCTTTATACAGAAAACTCTCCTTGATTTTTACCTCAGTGGTGGTGTGGAACAAAAGTCATAATAATTTCATAATTAGTTTCGGAAATACACCAGTTTATATAGAAACCGAGAGAGAAAGAGAAAGCCAGAGACACAGGGTAAGGATCATGGAGCGGGGCTGCAGCGGTGGCCGATGGTCGGTGACATGTGGATATGGCAACAGTGGGGGAATCCCAGGTCATCCCGCCTGCCCCACTACAGCGTTCATTTCTCGCTGCGGCTACTATAGTATTCCCATCTCCAAAAGTACTAAAATTATCGGTGTTTCACTTAACAATGCCCTCAGCTGGACCTCTCATGCTAGATCACTTGCTAAATCCGTCTCAAAGACACTTGGATTATTGTACAGAGTCTGTAACTTCTTCACTGGCGAGCAGTTAGCTATAATTTATAAGTCACGTGTGCCTCAGCTTGAATATTGCTCACCCTTGTGGAATGGATGTGGAGGTTGCACTAAAACAACTAGACAAAATCCATAACAAAGCAGTTGGAATTATTAATAACCCTGCTATCATAAATAAACAACCTCCCCGACAAGTAAGAAGGAATGTTGCCTCCCTTGCATTATTTTACAGATACTTTTATGGCAAATGCTCAGACGAAGTTGCGTCCATTGTGCCACCTCTTCATGCCTTTCCATGTGCTATACGGGCATTTGGTAGCGCTCATGCCTGGAATGTCACACAGCCATACTGCAGAACTTGTGCCTATCAGAATTCTTTTATTCCCCGAACTGCATCTCTCTGGAACTCGCTTCCTCGGAGTTGTTTCCCCCCAGACTTCAACCTACAGCTGTTCAAGTCCAGCTGTTAGTTTTTTTTTTTTTTTTTTTTTTTTTTTTAATGGAGGACGCCAGTAATCTGGTGTATGGATTTTTTTATTATTAGTTTTTCCTTCCTCTGTTCTGTTATTTAAAAAAAGGTGGCCCAGGCTCTGTTTCTGGTGGGCACTGCTTATAACCCAACATGGAATGCTTTCGGTGCGGGCACAAATGGTGCCTCCAATTTTCTGGGACTGGAGTCAGAATGGGAGTAAGGTTTCCATGTGCCTTGCCTGCACAGTATGCCTCACCTCTCTTGTCATGGATCTGACTGTACTCCTGGTTTATCTAAATTATTTTTCAGATAATATTCAGTACAGGTGCTACTACTCTCAATTATAATATCCGTCCGTCGTTGCAATATCTGGGCTAACGCAATGTCTGGTGCTACTGTCTCGGCTCTATTAAAGCAGTATGTGGTAAAATTATGAAACCTCCGGGGCCGAAACGGCACGCAACCGGCGGTTATATGCAATATCTTGCGTCGAGGCGTATCAACCAGCTTGTAAGCGCACCGAGCATACCTCCATGATATCATTGTCGCCCGTGGATCTCGTATAATAAAGACGTGTCTGTGCACTCCGCTCTTCTGACCACATGGTCACGAAACCCTAGTGCAGTGACTAACTCTGTGGCGGTCTATCCTTATTGTTGTTGCAAAGCTTATGGCCTTTCAGTGCTCGTGTCCTAGTGCTCTATTGTGATCCTGAAATTACGATTACACGTGGTGTGAATGCCCAGTGCTGTGTCTCCTTCTCCCACGTGCCTCACTTGTGGCCCCAAAGTGCACCGAGCCTTAGTGCTCACTACTGAGCTTGACCCTAGTTGTGTGTGATGGCAGAGTTTGTGGCTTTTGTGGTGGTGCCCTGGCTGCTGTAGGTCCTGCTGGCCTTGTGTATGGTCCTGGTTGTTGTCGCCATGGCACCTCCACCACCTGCTAAGAGGTGTCGTATCATTTTCTTCATGGAGAAGATAGAGATAATCGAGAAGATGGAGCAACGCTGGACGATCACAAGGCTGACGGAGCACCAAGACATGTCCCACACCACGTTGCAGGATCTGCAGAAGAACAGGCACTACATCAGGTTCTTCCAGAGTGAACATGGCTGACTGTGTGACGGCACGAACTCAAAATGATGGCCAAGCCACACTTTGACGAACTCGACTACTGTAGTGTAGGCCTGCCTGAAGTGGTTTCAACAACGTTTCATTGTCGTGATTGTGCATCCCGTTGAGCTGGAGGTTGCAGCCACAAAGTTCGCTGAGCAACTGGGGATTGTGGATTTCAAGGCGTCTGAAGGTTGGATGACTTGGTTCAAACTTCAGCATGGGCTGTCTAACAAGATTACCTATGGTGAAGCGTTGGATGCAGACACCAAAGGAACTGATGAGTTTTTCACCAAGCTTAAAAACCTGATTGATGAAGAAGGGTTATATCTCAATCATATTTATAATGCTGATGAAACTGGTCTGTTCTTCAGGTCTATCCCAACTAATACCTTGGCTGACGAAAAGAAGTCATTACCTAGTTATCAAGTGAGCAAACAGCGTTCTTTGTCGTACCAATGCAACAGACTCCCATTATCTGAAACCTGCTGTAATGGGGCACGCCATACAGCCAGTTGTCTCCGGGTGTATGGATAGTCTCCCAGTGATTAATTTCCACTCACCGAAGGCTTGGTTTACAGCCAAGATCTACAAAGAGTGGTTCTACAATTATGCTGTGAAGGAGATTATCCGTTATCAAGTGGAAAGTCTTGGCCTTGCCAGTGACCAAGTGAAGACTCTGTTGCTCCTTGACAAAGCTGTTGTTCCTCCTTCTGCGAAGGAGTTGGTTGGAGATGGAGGTCGCATTAGGGTCATGTTCTTGCCCCCTAAGTAGACCTCAGTCTTGCATCGATGGACCAGGGTATTATCGAGGCAATAAAGTGACTGTACTAGAAGAAGTTTATATAAGACGTGATGGTTGTGCTCTGGGACGAGAAAGAGGCAACCCAAGGGGAGGACAGTAGAGGGGAATGGACGTTGACCAACCTCCAGTGGTGTCCCCTCAAGTCTGCGATCTACAACTAGGCACAGGATTGGAGGGAAGTCTCTGCATTCACGCCTAGCATGGTTGGAACAAGCTCCTCAAGGGTGGAGAGACCGTTGCTGACTTTACCGGCACTGAACTCAGGACTTTGTCTGGCATATGGAGGCAGCAGGAGAACAAGCGACTGAGGACACCATCCACGAAGGCTGGAAGTGGATGAGGGAGACCCCGGGTACCAGACTGTCCAACCAGGAAACTGTGGAGTCCGTGACTGCAGGGGGCACTAAGGATGAAGGGGAGGAGGAAGAAGATGATGACGATGAAGTGGCAGATTCGTGATGCAGTGGACGTCCTTCTCGTCTGTTGCAAGCATCCTAATCAGCAGGCCACCTTTACCGAAGCCATGGTCATGTACAGTACCTGCGACAGGTACTTGAGAATATGATAAAGGTGCAGTCGAGAAGAATCCCCGAGCAGTTCTCCAGCTGTCCTTTTGTCGTCTGGTGACGCCTGCCACTTCGTCGCCACAGTCCTCAACCTCCCTGAATCGTCCTCTGTCACCCCAGCCTCTGACCTCCTCGTACTGGCCTCTGTCACCGCAGCCCTCTGCTTCCTTACAATTGCATCATTTACCCTTGCCAGGCACCACCAAAGCCACTTTTTACCACAGTCAAGGCACTACTTTCATCCCCATCGGCAGTGGTGTCTCCACCTGATGTCTCGCCTCAGTTGGAGCTCACTGGAGCTCTACTTAACACCCTTTGCCACTCCATCTCTACTACCATCTGAGGGATGGTTGGGTTTCTTGCTTGCATAATCTCATTCAGGGGCAAGTGAAGCTGGTCACTCTTGTCTTAAATGTTGGGATTGACAGACCCTTACACTCCTTTTTATAGCCTAATGGGCAAAATGGGAATAGATAATAAGTACAAGAATAAATAAAAATAACGACCAGTAATAACAAAGGTTGATGTCTTTCTCAAAAGTGCCACTTTATCATTGACAACCTCAAGGGATTATTCCCCCAAGCTAGACCGACAGTTGATAGATCAAAATAGCCCTGCTAGGGTTATAGGAGAGCGCTATATACACCTCCCAGCAAAGGCAGCTACCCAGGCTGGGAGCAAACTCTCGACCTCGCAATCTTGAGTCCAGTGCCTTACCACTGAGTCACCCCACTAACCTTGAAAACCTCAAAATAACATGATTATCAGTTTATAAGTACAGTAATATTGCATCAAAATAGTGGCTCACAGTAAGTGAAATACCCACCCAACTGAGCGACCCCGGCACACCGACCCCAAGAGGAGGACACGGGGAGGCGACACTCATCCCAAGAGGAGGCCATGAGGCAGCTTATAGGGGTCCTGAGCCACACTGGCCCATGTCCCCAGCTACCTTATGCCCCTCTTCCACCCATCCAGACCCACGGGAAGTGCATAGTCCAGATGCATTACCTTCTGACAAGGACAGAGCTCATCAGACTCAGGGTGGGACTTGTTTGGATACAGTCCCAAGTAGGCCCTTGGTAGCAAAGTCTATCGGACCTGCCATCACAAGAGGAGAAGAGACCACCGGTCCACTTAGTCCTAGGCACCCCCAGGGGAACAGCGGCACAGTCGAGTCCACCAGACCTCCTTCTTCTGCCACCCACCTTTGGGAGCAGGGGTCTCGGACCGTCCACTGGACGACCCTCACCTGCAGTCCCAGGGAAGGGAGCAGAGCTGTGGTAAAGTCCACCGGACCTGCCACAGAGGGAGAGACCATAGATCGTCCCTCAGCTGCAACTTTCCCCCAACAGCAGGAGGGTGTTAAGAGTCCACCAGACCTGCCGCAGGAGCCAGAGAGTAAGCCAGACTTCCTCCTCCTGCTGTCCCCGGGATGGGTGATGCCCCGACAGAGTCCACCGGACCTGCTGGGCCAAGGGAGAGTCTACCGGACCTCCTTTGTCCACTACCCCAGGAGGAAGCCTGGGTAGAGTCCACCAGACCTACCAGGTGGAAGGGGAGTCCACCAGACCTCCTTCCTCTGCCCCAGAGTGGAGTTCTGGCAGAGTCCACAGGACCTGCCAAGCTGAGGGAGAGACCACCGGTCATCCCTCCTCCAGTACCCCGGAGGCTCCCTGTGAGGGTGATGTCCCTGGCTTGGCCCGCCCTTCCAGAGGCCGAACGAGATGCCCCTCACATTCCCCCTCCACTACAAGGGATGAGGATTGCTCCCCTACAAGACTCTTGTTGGAGAGTGTCTGGAGTGGACCTGTCATGAGCTTGGGCGTCCTGTCCCTGCAACCGAGCCTCCGATGTCCCCAGCAGCTGACAGACTCCTCGAGGGTGCACGGCTGCAGACGACCCCTGATGGCCTCCCTCTCCCGACACAACCGCAGCCCCCCAGCCCTGGAGGGGCATCCCGCAGACGACCCTGGGCCCAGACCAGCCTGGACCCTCCACCAGGACTCCCACCACAGCCAAGGGCAGATGCCAGGCAGTGCACCTACTAGCCTTATTTGGCCTCAGTCCCAAGGGCCACCACACCCCTAAGGCCCCCGCCAGGAGGGGGCCACCCACCATGCTGCCCTCCAGCCCACATCAGACCCCAGAGTGCCCAGCCCGAGACCAGTGCCTCTATCGAGAGCACGCCCCTGACAGCCCTCCTCCCCCACCTGGCCATCACTTGCACCTACCTGCGATCTAGACTTTGTGTGCCCCCATCCATAGTGTTATAACTCTGTGTAATACTTGTGCCCCATCTATAGTGTTATAAACTCTGTGTAATACTTGTGCCCCATCTATAGTGTTATAAACTCTGTGTAATACTTGTGCCCCATACATAGTGTTGTGATATAAACCATACTTGTGCCGCACATATAGTGTTGTCCCATGTACTGTGTTGCGCAAGTCCACTGTCAATATTTGTAAGGTAATATACGTGTAAGACTGGTTAGCCTGTGTTTGAGCCCTATCCCTTGTTTGCATGCTCTAGCCCGGTCTTGAACAAAAGAACCCAAGTCCCTGCCCGTATCTGAGTTCAAGAAGTTGAACCCAGAATAAGCTGCATAACAATAAGTCTCTCTTTTTGTGGTTCAGGTGAGTGCTGGGTAGGGGTGGAGGTCAAGGAGGGCCAATTGCTGATCTGGCTAAATAGATTGCCAAAAAGTGCAGGCATTGGAAGGCATGTTGATGCTATACAGAGCGGGGATGACAAGCTTGGAAAATATGTTCACCTGATCATTGGGTGACAGGTATGGTAGGGTATGTCTTGTAACACCATGTGGCATGGCTCATGTTGGTGACCAGCAATATAATACCCTGCAGTGCAGAAGGTGCATAATTGTTCCTAGGTACTACACATCAGTTTGTTCATGTAATTCCTTGTTAGGAGGTGTGCTGTCACGTAGAGTTTCTCTCTCTCTCTCTTCTTCTACCTATACAGTCATACTCCAGTATACGATGGCTGCAAATGTGATCCATCAATTGAAAGACTGATGAAAACTTATACCCAGTTCCGGGTCGACAGTAATGAAAATCTCTTATATGATTTTTTTTTGATGACTGAAAATGATGATCCCGTGTTGATACATGCCATGTACGCAAGCTGACAATCATATGTTTGAGCCACAATTGCCGATTGCTGACTGGTGTTACATGTGCATCGAAACACCACCTGAAATACCTGCTCGACGGAACTAGCCAGACACCGCCACCCCAGGAGGAGAATACAGGGAAGTGATCCCCACCCCACAAGGAGATGACGGGGAGGTTTTCTTACCTACCAAGCCTTCTGAGCAAGAGCGACATATCTCCCCCGTGACCCGATGCCCCTCTTCCCCGCAGCCAGATCACAGGGCAGTACGCAGTTTGAGTGCACTACACTCCGATAGAGGAAGCACTCACCAGAATCAGGGTGAGACTTCTGAAATGCGTGGCTTGCAAGTCAGTGCCCCCGGAAACGACGTGAGAGAAGAACAGCATAGTGCCCCCAGAAACACGGTAAGAGAGAAACAGTGTAGTGCCCCCAGAACCGCAGTGAGAGAGGAACAGCGCAGTGCCCCCAGAAACACACTGACACCCCTACCTGGACCCCACGGAGTAGCCACACCCACACTAGGGGACCCAATACGACAACGGCATAAGCCAGCCCGGGCCATGCGCCTTTATAACACCCAACAGTCGCACCGCCACCATAGCAGAAGGAGGACACTACCTTCGGGGAGTGGGACTGCCAGACCAGACTGGGGTGGAACTCATATTTCAGTTTCCGACAGTGCCCCTCTGGAGACGGCCAATTGCTGCTCCCGCCTTCGTCAGTCGGCCAAGCTTTGCACTGAAGGTGTTTCCTCCGAGACGGCCTATTGCCACTCATCTCTTCTGCCCCAGGAGACGGCCAATTGCCGCTCCTCCCTCATGCCGAAGGAGAGAGCCTATTGCCGCTCTGGAAGCGCTGCCCCTGAGACGGCCTATTGCCGCTCTGGAAGCGCTGCCCCTGAGACGGCCTATTGCCGCTCACCCCTCTTGCCAAAGGAGAGGGCCTATTGCCGCTCACCCCTCTTGCCAAAGGAGAGGGCCTATTGCCGCTCTGGAGGTGCTGCCCCCGAGACAGCCGATTGCCGCTCCTCCCTCCTGCTGAAGGAGACGGCCTATTGCTGCTCTGAAGGTGCTGCCCCTGAGACGGCCAATTGCCGCTCCCCCCTCCTGCAAAAGAGACAGGCCAACGGTCGCTTGAGAGGTGACCAGAGGCGCACAGCCATGGCCTATTGCTGGGCCCCACGGCCAGAAGGAGGTGTTGACATCGCCCCTGTGTGAGACAGGCTCCCGGCTCCCCAGCACCAGAGAGACCCCGCAAGGCCTAACGGCTTCCCCTGGCCTCCGGTCTCTATGCCTGGCCCTGGAGAAGACTCACCTGTCGGGCCCTAGTACAGGACAGTGCCACAGCCCCCACCTGATGGCGCCCCTTGATTCTGGGGACCGCAGCCCTCAGCCTCTCCGGGCCCTCCCCAGGACCCCTGGGCACAACCTCTCCACGCCCAAGAGACGGCGAAAGACCTCCACCTCCGGCCGAAACCGGAGCCAGAGACTTCTGGACCTGTTTGGCCTCAGCCCTGAGGTCCACACCCCTAACTCTAGCCCGGAGACTACGGGCCCTTGTGCCACGTGCAGCCCTGGACGTGAGAAGACGCCCCTGCAAGCCGTCCCGTGCCCTCTCGGCAAGCCCTTCCTTGGCGGTGTCCCTAGTCCGGCAGAATAGACGCCGGCGTGTCTCCCCGCCGCCCCCACGACACGAGTGAATTATGTCAAGTGTGGTATTGCCCCAGGACTAATGAAGGAAATTATGTTAAGTGTGACGTTGCCCTAGAAAACAGGTTACAGTGATATAGTGACTTAATGTATGTCAAATGTCGGGGTGAGTGAAATCACGGGCGAATGAGTAAGAACGAGTACAGTGAGTGAGTTCTGAGGAATCCGACTCATAAGTGACACCCTTATAAGAAACCAGTAAGAACTCTTCCCCTGAGGAAATCTTTGTTGTGAAAATACACCTATGTCTCTTGTTACTAGAAAACAATAGAGAAGTGAGAGTAATATCCTCCTCTTTATATTACTGTAAACACAGTGAATATCTAGTGTCCCTCTACTCCCTCGCTTTTTACAAAACCTCCTCCCCATAGCTAACATAACGTAAACGAGAGATAGAATCAAATGTCAAAACCCCTTTGCTATCAGGTGATACCAAGAGTGAATTAATAATACTTATCCTTTCCCAATATTGCCATAACTCTGTTCCGGCTCGTCACGAGTCCTTCCCCTCCCCCCCCCCATGTGAACTCCCTCTTCCAGCGCTCCCACGCACACCCGTGTTCCCTGTACACCTGTTCGCTAGACTTTCTGTATTGGCAACCGTATTGATTAAGTCAGTATCCTGCGAGATACTAATATCCTAGTTAAGGTTTTATTTCTGTGTCATTTATTGTGTTGTAATATCTGCTGTTTTTGTCCTGTGTCTGACTGGTAATATACGTGTAAAAGGTTATTGCCTGAAGTTTTTGTGTCCTGCCTCTCTTTCATTGCACTAAGCTCCGGTCTCGAAAGAGGACTCCGCTACACGTTAGGTATTTTAGGACCGAGGAGTCGGGCCTTTTTCACCTAGCATTACACTGGTGGCCAGCGGTGGTTCTTGACCCGGGCGTAGAAGGGAGGTAGTGAGAAATATTTGGCAACATGGCAACTAAACCGCACGTACAGTTACCCAGGTTTGACCCTGACCAGTACGATATAAACACGTATCTGACAATAATTAAACCCTTACTGGATAACGGCTTTGAAAATGACCAGCAGAAAATTGCAGTCACACTCCCACTATTGGGCAAAGCGGCGGCGAACATAGCACCGAAAATCGTCCCGGAGCTCACCTGGCAGAACTTTACAAAGTTCACTGTCCAAGCCATCACCCCATCATTAGAGAGAGTGGTGGCTCAATCCAAATTGGATAGTTTTTCATTTGACTGGGATTTAGACAATACCCTGATACAGGCAAGACGCCTGGTTACTGTTGCCTACCCAGAGGCAGACGAAGAAACCCGGGACCAACACTTGTTTAACACTCTACTCAGAGTGCTCCCGAATGTCATTAGATAACACTTTACTATCCATGACCCAACCGGAGACATGGATAGGGACATTCAGCTAATACAGCGCCTCCTGACCGCCTGCCCTACTCCTCATCCGATTAATGTGGTGAAGATTTCCCACTCAATCCCCGGCTCCTCCAACTATGCCACGACCGCCCATGCCTCACACCAGCCCTACCCCGGCACCTAGTCCACCAAGGGCACACCCCTCTCGTCGGCGCCCCACCCCACGGGAAAATCCGAATCTGATTTTGGTAAACCCGTGGGAGTTCACAGCCTGCAGCTCCCGCTGTCCCCTACATGATATACGGGACCAGCTCAAAGCTGCTCGCCGCAGACCCACAGCCCCGGGTTCACGTAAGGTGTCCTCTTTGGAAGGCGAGGCTCCAGAAGACGAGCTGGCACCCGTGGACGAGCCCTATGCGGGAGAACAGGAGCAGGAACAGGAGAATGAAAGACCCAGACAGCTGGGTTTTTAGGCCCGCCCCTGCACCAACCCACAGTGGCGGGGGCCACTACCCCTAAGTATCGCCCCCCAGTGTACCACAAGATGAAATTAAATGGCGTGAAGGCCAGACTGCTAGTCGACACGGGAGCAGCCAGATCCTGTCTATACAGCCACTATTTCTCCCATCACAAGTCGACCTTTGGCCCACTCCGCCCTACCACCACTCACCTTGTGGACGCGGGGGATGGCCCCCTGCCCATCCGTGGGGAGACTCGGGCCCTACGGGTCGACACCCACCAGCCGGTGTCCACCCAGCATCAATTTATTGTTTTTGACTCCTCCTGCTGGAGTTACGACGGGTATTTAGGACTGGACTTGCTCCAAAAACTCGGAGCTACCATTGACTGCTGCTACCAACAGCTCCAGTTCCGTCCCCCACCCCGCCCCACCCAGGCTGTTTGCACTTGCATGCTGCGGCCCTGGCCGGAGGATTCGTCCCCTCCCTCCCTCCCGCCCCCCCCTCCTCCTTCCCTCTCCTCGCCCCCCTCTTCTTCTTTCCCAGTGCTTCCCCCCACCACCCCGGCCCCTTCCTTCCCCGCTACCATCTCCGCCGCTGTTACCATTCCTTCTCACCACAAGGCTTGGGTGCCCCTGAACCGGCCCTCCGGCCCCTCTGTGCTGTCTTCCCCCCTCCTCCCATCGGGAGCCCTTTCTGCCTGCCTTTTATCTCCCACCTTTCTTCCCCCCCACCACACCACCATCCACATAGCCAACCTCGCCCCTTCCCCCCTTACCCTCCCCAAAGGGCTCATTATCGGAGAGATGGAGGAAGCTGAGCCCTGCGCCCCAACCTCCTCCCACTTCCCCGCCCCCCTACCCCCTATTCCTGACCATCTCTCTGCCCAGCAGTCAGATACCCTACGTCGCCTCCTCCTGGATTTCCAGGACCTGTTTGCAACCGGACCAGCAGATATAGGTCATACCACATACCTGTCTCATGAGATCTATACGACCGATTAGACAGCCTTCCCAACGCAAGAACCCCCGACAAAGGGAGGTAGAGGACCGCCAAGTGCGTGAAATGATCGAGGCCGGCGTCATTTCCCTCTCCACCAGCCCTTGGTCCTCCCCCATCGTTCTAGTAAGAAAGAAGGACGGTACGATGCGATTTTGCATTGATTACCGGCGCCTGAATGACGTTACCATCAAAAATGCCACTCCCCTCCCACGAATCGACGATTCCCTACATTCCCTTCATGGGGCATCGTGGTTCTCTACCCTCGACCTCCAGTCTGGGTACTGGCAGGTCCCGGTACACCCAGAACACTGAGGCAAAACCGCCTTCTCCACGAGCAACGGCTGACACTTCGAATTCAATGTCCTGCCGTTTGGCCTTTGCAATGCCCCTGCCACCTTTTCCCGGCTGATGGAATCTGTCTTGAGCAGCCTCACTTGGGAGATATGTCCGGCCTATTTGGACGACATCGTCTTTAGCCAGACCTGGGCCGACCATTTGCAGCGCCTCCACTGGGTTTTTACTAGGATCCGCCAGGCAGGCCTCAAACTTCACCCCTCTAAGTGTGTCCTAGCTGCCAGGACTGTCTCATTCCTGGGACATGTTATCTCCCAGGCAGGAATCTCCCCGGACCCTGACAAGCTCCGCGCTATAGCGGACATACCGCCACCGCGGGACATCCACGGCGTCCGCGCCTTCCTAGGACTCACGTCCTACTATCGTCATTTCGTGAAGGGGTTCGCTCAAATTGCAAAGCCTCTTCACGATCGGACCAGGAAGGGGGAACCGTTTGTGTGGACTGAAGAAAGATGAGAGGCTTTCCAACAACTGAAAGACAAACTCGTCTCTGCTCCCATCGTGGCCATTCCCGATTATACCCACCCGTTTCGCCTCTACACCGACGTTTCTCTCACCGCAATAGGCGCCGTGCTCGCCCAGGTACAAGCCGGCCGAGAACACATCATTGCTTGCACCAGCCGCACTTTGAATCCAGCTGAGAAGAATTATGCCGCGACCAAACGAGAATGCCTCGGCATAATTTGGGCCCTCCAACACTTTGGGGCTTACCTTTCCGGAACCCAGGTCACAATCATCACTAACCATCAGTCCCTCCAATGGTTGCGCCAGTCGGTCTCGCATAACGCCCAACTCGTCAGGTGGCGCAAAATCCTAGAAGAATTTCAGTATGAAATCTCCTACAGGCCTGGGAAACTGCATACCATTGCAGATGCCCTCTTCCGCCTTCCCATTCATGCGGTACAGCCAGATTCGGACCTCTTACACCTATGGCACCGAAAGGAACGGCCCCCCTGGATTCCCGCCCACTTGTTCACCAAACTATGCCGACAGGGCGATCACCTTCTAACCCCATTCAGACATATTCTACTGACCCCCGATGCGGCATGCGACGCCCTACGCCACCTCCATGCCCATAACAGCATCCACCTGGGTACCCAGAAGCTAGTACAAGTGTTTAACAACATTTACTGGGCGTCAAACCCCTCCAACCTCGCCAAAGAGATCGTTCAAACTTGCCATGCATGTGCGCTAGGGAAGGATGTCACCCAGACCGCCGGACCTCAGGCCACATCACCACCCATAAACCCTGGCAGCTCCTGGCGATAGATGTAGTGGGCCCACTCCCTTCCAAATCTGGGTATAAATATGTGATCACTTTTGTCGACACATATTCGAAATTTGTAGTAGCCTGCCCGGCGAAAGAGCATCATGCCGTCGCTGTCGCCAATGCCCTTCTCCAGCACGTGTTCCCTTATTTTGACATCCTTCAAACCATTCATTCTTACAATGCCCCAGAGTTCTCTGGTAAAATCTGGGGGGAACTTGCCAAGATATTTGGATATAAAATCTCCCATTCCTTGCCTTATTGGCCACAGGGAAATGCAGTATGTGAATGTAGTCATTGTACCCTGATAAACCAACTACGTACATGCATCGAGGCTACAAAAGATGACAACTGGCTGGCCCATGTGAAGATCATTCAATGGGGCTGAATTCCTGTCCCCGAGAGGACGGGGTTTCCCCACATGAGAGAATATTTGGCGAATCCCTTCTCCTGCTACCACTACGCCAACACCTGCAACCACCTGCCTCCACCCCCATCACGGACCTTTGCACCTTCTGAAAAGCCGGCTGCACCACTTACAGAAAACACTGGACCTTGGCCCCGACACTGCCTCCAACCCTTTCAGCCCGGGCGACACTGTCGTCATCGCCCAACTTCCCATCCCCCACAAACTCGCCACCCACTTTACAGGACCCCACAAGATCACCCATGTTCCAAACCACTACCAGGTTGTCGTGGATTACCAAGGCACCCCGTGCACCCTCCGAAACCGCCACGTGCGCCCCTTCTGCACACCCACCTCTGCCACCCCGACCCCACACCCTCCACCTCCCCCTGCTCCCGCACCGCCTGTCACTTCCACATACGAGTGCTATGTTTCCTCCTCGCCATCCCCCTCCACCCCCCCTACCACCTCAGCCTCCCCCGCTGCCACCACCCCCCGCACCTCACCTGACATCTCACACGCCACACCAACCTCCCCACGCTCACCCTCACCCTTTCCCTCCGCCGCCTCACCATTTCCACCCGCGCCCACGTGCCCCGCCCACACTGCCACCCCCACAGGACAACCCACTACCATCTCCCCCTCCCCTCCACACCTACGCACGCCCACTCCGATGATCTCACCCTCCACCGCGCCTCCAACACATGCAACAGCCCGTACTAACCAAGCCCACCAACCCCACCTGCCCACTTCCCCACCCACAACCACCCTCAGAACCACCACCACCCGCTCCGGCCGACTCTCACGCCCACCAGCCCGATACACCCATACCCCTACACCTCCTGCCTCCCCCCAACTTCACACCATTATGATACATCAAGCCCAAATCCCCTCCACCTATACTCCCCAGAGACTCGATGCCACATTACCACGGCACAAAACCAGGCCCGGACCCTCAGTAGCCAGCATACAGCCCCCTACCAACACCAGCAACAACACCGACCGAAATGAAGATCAGATGAGCCATATAGGCGCCGACCACCGGCAAGAATCGTCGGCTCAGAGGACCATACCACCTGCTTACCCTCCTCCGGTCAACCCTCACTGACTCCACACTCTTCCTCACCTGTGACGCAGAACAAGAGGAAAATTCTCACACCACCGCTTGGCAAGCCCTACTCCAGCATCTCCAGCCTGCATACGCCATCCACGACACTCACATATACCACCTCCAGCTACGGGGACGTGACTATTTCCAAGGGGAGAGTGGTGAAATGCGTGGCTTGCAATTCAGTGCTCCCGGAAACGAGGTGAGAGAAGAACAGCATAGTGCCCCCAGAAACACGGTGAGAGAGAAACAGTGTAGTGCCCCCAGAACCGCAGTGAGAGAGGAACAGCGCAGTGCCCCCAGAAACACACTGACACCCCTACCTGGACCCCACGGAGTAGCCACACCCACACTAGGGGACCCAATACGACAACGGCATAAGCCAGCCCGGGCCCTGCGCCTTTATAACACCCAACCGTCGCACCGCCACCATACCAGAAGGAGCACACTACCTTCGGGGAGTGGGACTGCCAGACCAGACTGGGGTGGAACTCATATTTCAGTTTCCGACAGCGCCCCTCTGGAGACGGCCAATTGCTGCTCCCGCTTTCGTCAGTCGGCCGAGCGTTGCACTGAAGGTGGTTCCTCCGAGACGGCCTATTGCCGCTCATCTCTTCTGCCTCAGGAGACGGCCAATTGCTGCTCCTCCCTCCTGCCGAAGGAGACGGCCTATTGCCGTTCTGGAAGTGCTGCCCCTGAGACGGCCTATTGCTGCTCTGGAAGTGCTGCCCCTGAGACGGCCTATTGCTGCTCACCCCTCCTGCTGAAGGAGACGGCCTATTGCCGCTCTGGAGGTGCTGCCCCCGAGACGGCCGATTGCCGCTCCTCCCTCCTGCCGAAGGAGACGGCCTATTGCCACACTGAAGGTTCTGCCCCTGAGATGGCCTATTGCCGCTCACCCCTCCTGCTAAAGGAGACGGCCTATTGCCGCTCTGGAGGTGCTGCCCCCGAGACAGCCGATTGCCGCTCCTCCCTCCTGCCGAAGGAGACGGCTAATTACCACTCCAAAGGCACTGCCCCTGAGACGGCCAATTGCCGCTCCCCCCTCTTGCAGAAGAGACAGGCCAATGGTCGCTTGAGAGGTGACCAGAGGCGCGCTGACTCCCCCACACAGCCACGGCCTATTGCCGGGCCCCACGGCCAGAAGGAGGTGTCGACATCGCCCCTGCGTGAGACAGGCTCCCGGCTCCCCAGCACCAGAGAGACCCCGCAAGGCCTAACGGCTTCCCCTGGCCTCCGGTCTCTACGCCTGGCCCTGGAGAAGACTCACCTGTCGGGCCCTAGTACAGGACGGTGCCGCAGCCCCCACCTGAAGGTGCCCCTTGATTCTGGGGACCACAGCCCTCAGCCTCTCCGGGCCCTCCCCAGGACCCCCGGGCACAACCTCTCCACGCCCAAGAGACGGCGAAAGACCTCCACCTCCGGCCGAAACCGGAGCCAGAGACTTCTGGACCTGTTTGGCCTCAGCCCTGAGGTCCACACCCCTAACCCTAGCCTGGAGACTACGGGCCCTTGTGCCACATGCAGCCCTGGACGTGAGAAGACGTCCCTGCGAGCCGTCCCATGCCCTCTCGGCACGCCCTTCCTTGGCGGTGCCCCTAGTCCGACAGAACAGACGCCGGCGTGTCTCCCCGCCGCCCCCACGACACGAGTGAATTATGTCAAGTGTGGTATTGCCCCAGGACTAATGAAGGAAATTATGTTAAGTGTGACGTTGCCCTAGAAAACAGGTTACAGTGATATAGTGACTTAATGTATGTCACATGTCGGGGTGAGTGAAATCACGGGCGAATGAGTAAGAACGAGTACAGTGAGTGAATTCTGAGGAATCCGACTCATAAGTGACACCCTTATAAGAAACCAGTAAGAGCTCTTCCCCTGAGGAAATCTCTTCTTGTGAAAATATACCTATGTCTCTTGTTACTAGATAACAATAGAGAAGTGAGAGTAATATCCTCCTCTTTATATTACTGTAAACACAGTGAATATCTAGTGTCCCTCTACTCCCTCGCTTTCTACAAAACCTCCTCCCCATAGCTAACATAACGTAAACGAGAGATAGAATCAAATGTCAAAACCCCTTTGCTATCAGGTGATACCAAGAGTGAATTAATAATACTTATCCTTTCCCAATATTGCCATAACTCTGTTCCGGCTCGTCACGAGTCCTTCCCCTCCCCCCCCCGTGTGAACTCCCTCTTCCAGCGCTCCCACACGCGCCCGTGTTCCCTGTACACCTGTTCGCTAGACTTTCTGTATTGGCAACCGTATTGATTAAGTCAGTATCCTGCGAGATACTATTATCCTAGTTAAGGTTTTATTTCTGTGTCATTTATTGTGTTGTAATAGCTGCAGTTTTTGTCCTGTGTCTGACTGTGGTAATATACGTGTAAAAGGTTATTGCCTGAAGTTTTTGTCCTGCCTCTTATTGCACTAAGCTCCGGTCTTGAACGAGGACCCCGCTACACGTTAGGTGCTTTAGGACCGAGGAGTCGGGCTTTTTTCACCTAGCATTACACTTACAACCTTCAAGTCCCAAGCAAGCTCTCGGATGCTGTATGCGCCAGATCAGCCTCCACAAGAGGAGAGGACTCCACTGGAGCCTCCAGTCTTGCTATACCCCAGGGGAGCAGCGGCACAGTAGAGGCCACTGGACCTACTGTGGGTGGAGTGACTGCCAGTTCTTCACCCTTTGCCACCCACCTTCGAGAGCCAGCACGTCAGCACGTCCCACAGACGATTCCCCAGGAGGGAGGCGGGTCTGGAGGTAGACTCCTCCAGAGCCACCTAAGTGGGATAGACTGCCGATCGTCTCCTGAGCTGCCCCAGACCCGGTGACGGGAGGCCAGAGTCCCCCGTACCTGTGGCATTAGCCAGGAGTGCTTGCCAGGCCTCCCCCTCCCGTCATTCCCGGGACAGGTGCCCCAGCCCCAACAGCAGAGGGACAGAGTCCGCCAGACCTGTGGCGTTAGCCTGGAGAGCCCACCGGGCCTCCCCCTCCCATCATTCCCAGGACAGGTGACCCAGCCCCAACAGCAGAGGGACAGAGTCTTCTGGACCTGTGGCAAACACCAAGAGTGCCCTCCTGTTGTCCTCGGGCTCAGCACCCGAGGGAGCATCCTCCGGACCTCCTCTCGCCTATGTCCCTAGTAGGAACCTAGGCAGTGGCCACTGGGTCTGTCTGGCCGAAGGAGTGCCCGCCAGGTCTCCCTCTCGCACCCCGGTCCAGAGTTCTGGTAGGGACCGTCAGGCCTGCCAAACAGGGAAGCAGACCGCTGGCCGCTCCCCCTCCATGACCCTCAAGGTTCCTACTGAGAGTGACGCCCCTTTTTTTTTTTATGCAAGGAAGAAGGAACCAAAGGCCATGAGCCCGCAGTAACAGATCCCTCCAAGAGAAAAACAAAATACAACAGAGAGCCAAATTCAAGATCCGATCATTTTGAGATGCCTGGACACACTGCGTTTGAAAGACTGGAGATCATAGGCAGCAGGAAATACAGACAGAGGGAGACAGTTCCAGAGCTGACCTGTTGCATAAATGAAAGACTGGGAGTAACGGTTAACTCTTGCATTAGAGAGTTGGACAGAAAAGGGATGAGAGTTTGCTGCCAGACGGGTGCTACGCGCCCGTCGTAGAGGTGGAGGAATGCAAGCAGACAGTTCAGAGGAGCAGTGACCATTAAAGTAGCAATAGAAAAGAGATAAAGATGCAACAGTGCGGCGAAGAGACAGAGGTTGAAGGGAGTCAGTAAGAGGAGGAGAGTTAATGAGACGAAAAGCCTTTGACTCCACCCTATTGAGAAGAGCTGTATGTGGGGAGCCTCCCCACACATGAGAGTTGTACTCCACACAGGGGCGGATAAAACCCCTGTATAGAGTCAACAATTGTGCAGGGGTAAAGAAAGAGCGGAGTCGGCTTAGCACACCCAATCTCTTGGAAGCAGATTTTACAAGAAATGTAATATGATCTTTCCAAGATAAGTCCCGAGTAAATGAAACCCCAAGCATGTTCAAGGATGATGCAGGATTAAGCTGAATATTATTAAACATTAGTGGGTATACCTGTGGAAGATTTTGTCGGGTTGATAGGTGTAAGAACTGAGTCTTAGATGCATTAAAGACAACCATATTATTTTAACCCCAGTCAGAGATACGAGCCAGGTCAGACATTAGGTGTGCCATAGCCTCATCCCTTGTTTCTTGAAGTAACTGTTGAGATGGGCGTTGCGGGAACCGAATGGAAAGGTGAAGGGTGGAGTCATCAGCGTATGAGTGGATAGGGTTAGATGTACAGCTTAGAAGATCATTGATGAATAAAAGGAAGAGAGTTGGTGATAGGACAGAGCCCTGAGGAACACCACTGTTGATAGATCTAGGAGAAGAACGATGGCCATCTACAACAGCGGCTATAGAACGACCAGAAAGGAAGCTAGTGATGAAGGCACAGATAGAAGGATAGAAACCGTAGGAGGGCAGTTTGGAAATTATAGATCTATGCCAGACTCGATCGAAAGCCTTTGAGATGTCAAGTGCAATGGCAAAGCTTTCGCCAAAGTCCCAAAAGGAGGATGACCAGGAGTCTGAAAGGTAGGTGAGATGATTGCCAGTGGAGCGTCCCTGACGGAACCCATACTGACGATCGGAAAGAAGGTTGTGATAAGAAAGATGCCTTAAAATTTTTCTATTAAGAATTGACTCGAAAACTTTTGAAATACAGGACGTTAAAGCAATTGGACGATAGTTGGAGGGTTGGGAGTGGTCACCCTTCTTTGGGACTGGCTGAATGAGAGCAAACTTCCAGCAAGAACGAAAGGTACAAGTTGACAGACAAAGGCGAAAGAGTTTGTCTAGGCAGGGTGTAAGCACAGAAGCACAGTTCTTGAGAACAACAGGAGGGACCCCATCAGGCCCATATGCCTTGTTAGTACTGAGGCCAGTGATGGCAGAAAATACATCAACTGAAGAAATTTTAATGTCAGCCATGAGGAAGTCAGAGGGGGGAAGTGATGGAGGAACAGCACCGGAATCGTCTAAGGTGGAATTGGAGGAGAAAGTCTGTGCGAAGAGATCTGCTTTATCAGTAGAAGAAATAGCTACAGAACCATCAGAGTAGAAAAGAGGAGGGAATGATGATGAGGTAAAGTTGTTAGAAAGATTTTTGGCAAGGTGCCAGAAGGAGCGGGAAGAATTCGAGTTGGAGAGTTGAGAGCATTTAGTATGGATGAAATTATTTTTAGTAGAGCGAAGAACAGACTTAGCACGATTCCGGGCAGAAACGTAAAGATTATGTGATTCAGGGGTGGGTTGGCTCCAGTACCTTTTGTAGGCCTTCTCCTTGTTGCGGACAGCATTAGAACAAGCGTGATTAAACCAAGGCTTTCTTGCGTTAGTCAAAGGATATGAGAAAGGAATGTATGCTTCCATGCCCAAGAGAATAACCTCCGTAATGCGCAAGGCACACTTAGATGGCTCACGGCCATGGAAGCAATAATCATTCCAGGGAAAATCAAAGAAGTACTGCCTGAGGGCCTCCCAGTCCATGGCTCCAAAATGCCACAGACGACGTTTCCCTGGAGGGTCCACAGGTCGTACCGGAGTGATAGGACAGGTTAAGGTAATAAGGTTGTGATCGGAGGAGCCCAACGGAGAGAAAAGATTAACAGAGTAAGCAGAAGGATTAGTTGTGAGGAAGAGGTCAAGTATGTTGGAGCTCTCTCCAAGGCAGTCAGGGATACGGGTAGGGTGCTGTACAAGCTGCTCTAGGTCATTAAGGATAGAAAAGATGTAGGCTTGTTCACCAGGTGGATCCGTGAAAGGAGAGGAGAGCCAAAGGTGGTGGTGAACATTGAAATCTCCAAGAATGGAGGTTTCAGAGAAAGGAGAAATGTACAGAATGTGTTCCATCGTAGAAGTAAGATAGTCGAAGAATTTTTGATAGTCTGTAGAATTAGGGGATAAGTAAACAGCACAGATATATTTAGTCAGAGAATGACAGGAAAGCCGAAGCCAGAGTGTGGAGAATTCAGGAACACGAGAGCAAGATAAGACGTTGCGTATGTATACACAACAGCCACCTTTGGTTTTGAAATGAGTATAGAGAAAGTAGGAGGATACAGAAAAGGGTTTGCTGTCAGTTGCCTCAGACAGCTGAGTCTCCGTTAGAAAAAGAAGGTGAGGTTTAGAGGAGGAGAGGTGGTGCTCAACAGAGCGAAAGTTAGATGAAAGGCCGCGAATGTTGCAGAAATGAAGAAGAAGAGAGTCAGACAGTGGTTCCAGGCACCTCGAGTCGTCACCGGGAGAGGGGCAGATGGCGGGGGCATTTATGTTCCCCCCACCTGGGGACTCCGAGGCTTGATAAATCGACGCCATTTTTGGTGAATTTTGAATAGGAAGTGTAGTGTGTACTGTGCATGTAGTTTGGTGAAGATAGTTAGAGAAATTTGTACTGGAGAGCATGCTGGCCTACTCTCTGTGTAACTGAGACACTGAAAAAGTTCAGCAAAGGGGGATGGTCAGGAACTAGTCCTGAGGGCTGATGAAACGGGAGCTCCAGCACTCCCTGTCATCAGCTTTCCATCCTTGCTCAGCCCACCCCTCCTGTGGTGGAGCGAGGCTCCCCTCTCCCCGTCCCTCTCCTCCAGAGAGTGGGAACTGCTCCCTAGCAGGTACCCCACCTGAGACCAGCCAGGGTGAGATGATGCCAAGGCCAGATGTCCTGTCACTGCAACTCCACCACCGTCCTCGACAGGCGCTGACGGACTCCCCCAGAGTGAACGGCTGCAGACCACCCCTCTAAGGTTGTAATTCTGTCCCCTGGTGATGTTAGTATCTAAAAGCAGACCCCCCATCCCTTTCCCCTTGCTTGAATCAGTGAACTTGCAACCCCAGGGGAAAACTCATGTTGATAGCCAGTGCTGGTACAAAATGGGAGGCCCTGGTCGCTTTCCCCTAGTGTGACTCCCCCTCTTTGCAATACATGACAAACTACCTCTGAGTATTAGTGTTGTGTCCCTGTCCCCCTGTTGTCATATACCACCCCCCTTTGCAGTCTTACACCTTACACACCGAGTGTCTGCAACACGGATTTACTCTCTGTGACTGACCTATGTGAGAATTCTATGTAATCATAGTGTTCTTTCTCCCTGTCATGCAAGTAGATTGTAAGTGATATATTCCCTCGTCCCATGTCATGCAAGTGCAACATACAGTAAGATAGCCTAGACCCCGTCTATGTCACGCAGATGTGTCATAATTAGTGTAAGGTTCTGTCTATGTCATGCGAATGTTTGTGGAATGGGAATGTGCTTCCGTCCCTGTTACGCACTGTAAATTGTACCAGGAGTGTTATATGTATACAGGAACAGGATATGCCTGAACTACTGTATGAACTATACGTGTATTGTAAAGTGAGATTACTCTTTGTAAGTGAAGATACACTTCTTATGTTGGTCAATATTCTGTATGAACTAGGTGGGGACATTTAGTGTAAGGCATATCGTTCCGTGTCAGCTAATATTCTGTATTCTCTAGGTTTGGTCACGGACTGTAGCGTGTGATATATTGTAACCCAGCTTATTGTTAATATACGTGTATCTTTGTTTAGTCATTGTTTGGACTTCCCTCCTTGTCTGTTTACTCTGACCCGGTCATGAACAAAGAACCCAAGGCCCGCACCATAGCTGGTCCCAAGAAATCGGTGAAATGCGTGAACTGCAGCATAGTGCCCCTGGAAACTCCCTGACACCCCCACCAGGACCCCAAAGAGGAGCCGCAGCCGAACTGTGAGACTCAGTGCAACAACGGTACAAGTCAGCCCGGGCTGTACGCCACTATAATATGCAGCTGCCTCACCGTCGCCATAGCAGGAATCCGACACTATCTTTGGGGAGAGGTACCACCGGATCAGATCGGGGTGGAGCTGTCTGTCCAGCTCTGGTCAGCGCCCCTCAGGAGTTGGCCTGTAGCCACTCCCGCCTTCCTAAGGAGTGTGCCAGTAGCCTCTCCGAAGGTGTCTTCCCTTTAGGGACGGCCTGTAGCCGCCCGCCCCTCATAAAGGAATAGGCACACTACTGACCTGAGGGTAATCAGAAGACGGCCTGTAGTCGCTGCCGCCTTCGTTAGAAGGTGTCCTTCCAGGGACGGCTGGTAGCTGCCCTACACCCCCTCCTGCAGGAGTCGGCCTGTAGCCACTCCCGCCTTCATCAGACGGCCGGTAGCTGCTCTGAAGGCGTTGCCCCTGAGTCAGCCTGTAGCCGCTCTGCCCCCCTCCTACAGGAGTTGGCCTGTATCCTCTCCCACCTTCGTCAGACGGCCGGTAGCTGCTCCGAAGGCATTGCCCCTGAGTCAGCCTGTAGCCGCTCCTCCCTCCGACAGAAGGAGACAGCCTGTAGTCGCTCTCACCTTCGTCAGATGGCTGGTAGCCGCTCCGAAGGCGTTGCCCCCAAGTCAGCCTGTAGCCACTCCTCCCTCCGGCAGAAGAAGATGGCCTGTAGTTGCTCCCGCCTTTGTCAGACGGCCGGTAGCCACTCCAAAGGTGTTGCCCTCGAGTTGGCCTGTAGCCACTCCTCTCTCCGGCAGAAGGAGACGGCCTGTAGTCACTCCTGCCTTCGTCAGACAGCTGGTAGCCGCTCCAAAGGTGTTGCCCTCGAGTCGGCCTGTAGCGGCTCCCCACCCCTCCTGCAGGAGTCAGCCTGTAGCCACTCCTGCCTTCGTCAGATGGCCGGTAGCCACTCCGAAGGTGTCCAGAGGAGCGCTGATTTCCCCTCCCAGGCCACGGCCAGTAGCCGGGCCCCAAGGCCGGAGACAGGTGAGAGCAGTCCCGTCGCCCCAGCATGAGACAAGAATCCAGACCCCCAACGCAGAGAACGCAGAAGAATCCCAGAGAGGCCCTAATGCCTCCCCTGGTCTCTGCTCCCTACACATGGCCCTAGAGAAGACCCACCTGACGGACCCTGATTCGGGTCAGTGCTGCAGCCCCTCCCTGATGGCACCGCTTGACTCTGGGGGCTGCAGCCCTCGAGTACTCCAGGCCCTCCCCAGGACGCCCAGGTGGGACCTCCCTATGCCCCGACGGCAGAGGACCTCCACCTCTGGCCGAGACCTGAGCCAGAGATTTCTGGACTTGTTTGGCCCCAGTCCTGAGGGCCACACCCCTGTTCCCAACCAGGAAAGTACGTGCCCCTCAGCCACCTGCAGCCCCAGATGAAAGAAGACGCCCCTGTAAGTTGTCCCGTGCCCTCTTGGCACGGCCTCCCCTGGCAGCGCCCCAGTCCCAGCAGAATTGTCGCCGGCGTGTCTTCCCACAGTCCCACCGTATAGTGACTCATGATAGTGTGATATTGCCCTAAGTTATAGTGTAACAGTGATGAAGTGACATATTGCACCCCGAATATCAGGTCAAGTGTTTATGAGAAGTTGGAATGGGAATGAAATATACTATGGGGCAGAATAGTAATAACAAGTGCAGCGTCTAAGTGTTGGTGAACCAGACTCATGGTGTGACGCCCTTATATCAAATCAGTGAGATACTCAAACCGTGGGATTCATATTAGTAAAATATCCATATGCCCCTTGCTACCAGAATATAGTTAATGGAAAGTGTTATTAATACCCTCCATCTTATATTACTCTAAATGAAATGCGTGAGCTACAGCATAGTGCCCCCGGATACTCACCGACACCCCCACCAGGACCCCATGGAGTAGCCGCAGCCGAACCACAGGATGCAGTGTGACAACGGCACAAGTCAGCCCGGGCCGCGTGCCCCTATAGCACTCAGCCTCCTCATTGTCGCCCTAGCAGGAAGACAACACTACCTTCGGGGAGAGGGACTGCCAGATCAGATTGGGGTAGAGCTGTCTGTCCAGCTCCAAATAGCGCCACTCAGGAGATGGCCAATAGCCGCTCCCGCCTTCTACAGGAGTGCGACCATAGCCGCTCCAAAGGTGTCTTCTCTTTAGGGACGGCCAATAGCTGCCTGCCCCTCGTAAGGGAATCGGTATCTCACCGACCTGAGGGTAATCAGGAGATGGCCAATAGCCGCTCCCACCTTCGTCAGAAGGTGTCCTTCCTGGGACGGCTGATAGCCGACCAACACCCCCTCCTGCAGGAAACAGCCGATAGCTGCTCCTCCCTCCGGCAGAAGGAGACGGCAAGTGGCCGCTCCCGTCTTCGCCAGACGGCCGATAGCCGCTCCGAAGGTGCTGCCCCCAAGTCGACCGATAGCTGCTCCCCCTCCCTCCTGCAGGAGATGGCAAAAGGCCGCTCCCGCCTTCGTCAGATGGCCGATAGCTGCTCCGAAGGTGTCCAGAGGTGCGCTGATTCCCCAACTCAGGCCATGGCCAATACCCGGGCCTTGGCGCCCTATAGTTGCGCCCTTGGGCAGCCACGGCCAATAGCCGGGCCCCACGGCCAGAGAAAGGTGAGAGCAGTGTCACCGCCCCAGCATGAGATGTGTGCTCAGACCTCCAGCGCAGAAGGACCCCAGAGAGGCCCTACAGCTTCCCCCGGCCTTTGCTCTTTACGCCTGGCCCTGGAGAAGACCCACCTGACGGACCCTAATTCAGGTCGGTGCCGCAGCCCCTCCCTGATGGCGCCCCTTGACTCTGGGGGCCGCAGTCCTAGGGTACTCCGGGCCCTCCCCAGGACGCCCAGGTGCGATCTCTCCACGCCCCGACAGCAGAAAACCTCCACCTGAGCCAGAGATTCCTGGACCTGTTAGGCCCCAGTCCTGAGGGCCACACTCTTGTACCTAGCCCGGAGACTACGGGCCTCTTCGCCACCTGCAGCCCTGGACGAGAGAGGACGCCCCTGCGAGTCGTCCCGTGCCCTCTCGGCACGCCCTCCCCTGGCGGTGCCCCTATTCCGGCAGAGTTGTTGCCGGTGTGTCTCCCTGCCGCCCCCACCATATAAGTGACTTATGTTAAGTGTGATGTTGCCCCAAAATTTGTGTAACAGTGATACAGTGACTTAGTGTATGTTGAATACCAGGACAAGTGATATCACGGGACGGATTAATAAGGACGAGTGCAGGGACTAAGTTCTGGTGAATCAGACTCACGAGTGACGTCCTTGTATAAAATCAGTAAGACTCCTAGCACGAGAGATTCTCCTTAGTAAAATATCCAAACATCCCTTGCTACCAGGAAACAGTGGAGAAAAAGAGTTATTAATATCCTCCCGCTCATATTACCATAAACATAGCAAACTCTCGGTGTCTTCTACCCTCCTTTAATAAATTTCCTCTCATCAGTCAGTGCTTATGTAAGAACCTGGACTAGCGATATAATCAATTGTCAAAATCCCCTTGCTATCAGAAAATACTAAGTCAGAATCCGTAACATCAATTCCCTCCCAATATTACTATAACTTTGATCTGACCCTCCGCGCGTCACCCCTCGTCCCCCCCCCCCCCGTGTAAGACCCACTCCTACACTCCCCCGTGTACCATGACCCTGTATTCCAAGTACACCTGTGCAGTAAACCTAGAGTGTTAGCATCTGTGTCTGTTAAGCTAGTATCCTGCGAGATACTAAATATCTAGTTAAGGTTTTATTTTCTGCCATGTATTGTGTTGTATTATCTGCTGATTTTGTCCTGTGTCTGACTAAAATACCAGCCACCGCCGGACCACTCACCCCGCCACCCCCCACCCCACCACTGAGCCACCACCACACCACCACTGAGCCACCATCACACCACCACCCCAGGAGGACACCACGGCGGGGTTAGTGACCCAAGACAAGAGGGTCACTAGGACACCTATCTCCAGAGCCTCTCTTCCCTGCAACTGTCACAACACCAGGTGAGCGGCAAGAGGCAACGACCCTGCAGGCAGGGCAACCCTCAGCAGGTTCGAGGTGGGGCTGATCCAGAGTCAGTCCCAGGCAACACCGCGGTACGGCCACTGTACGTACCGGGGAAGGAGCGGTCACTGTACTCCCTTCAGTTGTTTCCCCCTGTGACACCGCCATTACGGCCACCGTACGTGAAGGGGGAGGGAGTGGCCACCGTACGCCCCTCAGCCACAGCCAACTCTGGGGACGGCCTTGGGGCGTTAGTTATTGAATGCGCCCCGACTGGCAGAGAGAGGAATAGTGGAACCACGATCACGGCCACCGTACGTGACAGGGAGGGAGTGGCCACTGTACGTCTCTCATCCACTATTGCCTCCTACTACTGGAGTAACACCTCAGTTACTTCCCGAAGGGCAGGCAGGCCCATGGCTACGGCCTTTGTACGTACCAGGGTAAGAAGACCCTCGGCTGTGGCCTCTGTACGTACCGGAGAGGGCGCTGCCCCTGTGCACCGTTCTTCTGCCTTTTCCTCCTACAGGAGTAACACCGCGTTCACAGCCACCGTACGTGACAGGGAAGGAGAGGCCACCGTACGCCCTTCGGTTACTTCCTGGCAGGTAGGTGGGCACACGGTTACGGCCACAGTGTGTGCAAGGGTAAGCAGACCCTCGGCTACGGCCTCAGCACACACCAGAGAGGGCGCTGCCCCTGTACACCCCTCTCCTGCCTTTTCCTCCTTCGGGAGCAGCACCACCAGCACTGTCTTAGTATGTGCGGGGGAAGGAGCGGCCACCGTACGCCCTTCAGCTGTGAGCCCTAGGAGTCACGAAACCGCGTTCACGGCCACCGTACGTGACGGGGAGGGAGTGGCCACCGTACGCCCTTCATTCTTGATTCCAAAGGCCCTCCTGAAGCAGGAGGTCCCTTGCGCGGCCGACCCCTTTCCTCTCGGCTGCGTGGGACGCCCTTTGTCTCCCAACAGGAGCAGTTCCCCGGAGGTGCTGTCGGAGTGGTGGCGTGGCCCAGTCCAAGCCCTATCACCTACCCCTGGGAGGTCCCTGTCCCTGATGGACACCCGATTGAGGTGACGCCGCAGTTCACCCCTGACGGCGCTTTCTCCTGCAGGCGGCCACAGTCCCCAGACTCCCAGGTCTGGCCAGCAGCCCCCAGGCCCAGACAACCCAGGCTCCCTCTTTCCTCGGAGCCAGAGGCGCCAGGCCCGCCTCCTGCAGCTGTTCGGCCCTAGTCCCGAGGGCCACCTCCCAGGTCGAGGCCCCCAGACCGGAGGGCCTCCCTGCATACCACCGACACGGTCCCAGTGTGAGGGCAGCCGCCTCCCAGGTAGAGGCCCCCATATCGGAGGGCATCCCTGCACCCCAACGACGACTACGACCCGGGCAGTGACGCACCTGTGGGCAGTGCGTTGCCCCAGGCAGGAGGGCTCCCCGTAGGACCCCTCTCTCACACCCAGGGTACACAGCAGGTGATACCCAGGGAAAATACGGGTGCATAGTGACGCCAATAATGCTAATGCAGTGAACAATCAATACAGAAGTGCACAGTGACAAATGACAGAGTAAAGGCTCAAGTGATACGTAAGTGACTAAAGTTACCCACAGTGCATAGTGACCCGGTACTTGGCAGAACAGAAAAGACCAATAACTATATACAGGAGGACTTATAGAAATCGTGAGTTGAAATAAGAGGTGTGCGGGACTCATCAGAAACTTGTGAACTAGTGCTACTGCAACTAAGTGACTTCCGCGAGTGTTGCGACCCGCACCCTACCCACTTATGGTAATATTCATTCCCCCAACTCTTGGTCACGTCCTCTCCTAGTGCAACGAACTTAGTATATAAAATGCCATCTCTGCCTAGGAACAGTATCTGGGTAATATAATATTAGAACCAAATATCCATGTACTTGTGAAGAGTGACATATTGTGAGTGTAACTACAATCATTTGTATTAAAGGCTAATTCTGTGTTTCCTGTCTCTACACATATCTAATATCTCTTTGTATATATTGTCACGGTGTAAGAATTAAGACAATAGATGTGTTGAGGTGTACTGCCTGGTTTTTATGTCCTGTTCCTTTGTGGGTGCTTTACTTCCGGTCCAGAAAGAGGACCCCGCTCAGTCGCTGGTGCTCTTAGGACAAGAGGTCGGACTAAAAACACCCAGCATAACATTGGCCATATCTTGATACCCTAAAGGTTTTATGTTGATAGTTCAAGCTGTTCATAATCTACAGTGGTGCTCAAGGTGGCCGGTAAAATCTATTGGCCTTTGGCAGCCATTTTGCTGACCGTGACCTTGACCCTGACTGCCCATTTTCTAAATCGTCTAAGATTTTGGCCATATCTTGATACCCTGAAGGTTTCACATTGATAGTTTAAGCTGTTCATAAGATATAATGGGAACACACACACACACACACACACACACACACACACACACACACACACACACACTGACAGACACACAGAGGCAGGCAAAAACATTATCGCTCCGCCTTAGTAAATGCGGGCAATAACAAAAGTATTCGGGACCGAATCCTAATTGCCCACCAAATATTTTGTTGGATAAGATAGTCACCTACAAATCAAATGTGAAATAATTTGTGAAACTCTATGAAATTCAATAACTGCATTTTGCAAAGGCCAGTCCATATTAAAAAGTACATGGCAACTGGCATTTGGTCGTCTTTGATTAAATCCTCACGAAAAGTAATAGGCTTCTGCATATCCACATAGCTACTATTTCCTGAAGGTCTGGTGAAAATTTGTCCACGACTTTTGGAGGTATGTTGGGGGACAGATACTGTACACACACACACACACACACACACACACACGCACACACACGAATATGAGGACCTGGCAGAAAGTACGGTTCAGAGTTTAAGAGCATTACTACATAAAATGGAAGAGAAATCGGAAAGAATTATACTAACTGGAGATTTTAATACAAATATAAATTGGAATACTCAAGATATAATAAGCCAAGAAAGCTGTTGGGACCAAAAGCTCCTGGATCTCGTGCAAGAGTTTTTCCTAACGCAACATGTGAGGGAAACCACCAGAAAAAGAGGACTCGATGTACCTTCAGTGCTAGATCTCATATTTACTAGGGAAGAAAATGGTATTGGCAGTCTAATATATCACCCTCCACTCGGCAAAAGCGATCATGCAGTACTAGATTGCAACTTCAGGATAGCATATGACATAGTTAACAGCAATTAAAGTTACAAAAAGAGCCTAAAATATAAAAAGGGAAATTATCATGACCTGAAGAAGTATTTCTTAGAAGTTGATTGGGAAAATGAGCTTAGAGGACAAGATTTAAATGCTGTATATAAAAAACTCTGTGAATTTTATGAAATAGGAGTCCGGAAGTACATCCCACAGCACATAGAAGCAGATAAGAAAATACAGAAATGGTTCAATACAGAATGTAAAAAATCAAAAGAAAGAGGAGATTTGTTGTGGAATAGATACAGAAGACACAATAGTGAAAAGGCATATAATAATTACAAACAGGCAAGAAACGATTATACAAGAATAAGGAGGGAAGCCCAAAAACAGTTTGAGGAGGACATCATAAATAAAAGTAGTGATCAACCGAAGCTATTTTACAGCTACATCAGAAGCAAAACCAAAGTAAAAGATATAATACAATCCATTACGGACGAGGGAATCACCTATACACAAGAGAAAGATATTTGTGAAGCACTAAATAAGAATTTCCAATCAGTTTTTACAGAAGAAAAAAATTTTGAGAGGGACTATGTGGAACATGCATGCCCACACATACTACCAGATATACAAATATCAGAAAAAGTAATACAGGAGGAGTTAAGTAAATTAGACAGAGAAAAGCAAATGGTCCTGATGAAATTTCATGTTGGGTACTACGAGAATGTGCAAAGGAGTTAAGTAAACCATTATTTTTAATTTTCAAGAAATCCTTGAGTCAGGGTAAACTACCTGATGTTTGGAAGAAAGCAAATATTGTCCCCTTATTCAAGAAAGAGAATAGACAAAATCCACTCAACTACCGACCAGTATCACTGATCAGTGATGTAAGCAAGGTATTAGAAAAGCTTATAAGAAAAGCTTGGGTAAATCATCTAGAAGAACACAATATGATAACAGAAAGACAGTTTAGTTTCAGAAAAGGAAAATCATGTGTTACTAATCTGTTGAGCTTCTATGACAGAGTAACAGACACAATACAGGAAAGAGAAGAATGTGTGGACAGTATCTATTTAGATTTCAAGACAGCATTTGACACAGTACCACACCAAAGACTTTTATGGAAACTACACCATCAAGGAGGAATTCAAGGCAAACTGTTTTGTTGGATGCAAGATTTTCTCATAAAAAGAGAAATGAGAACAGTACTAAGGGGAAATTACTCATCATGGAAAGAAGTGACTAGTGGAGTACCACAGGGCTCAGTGCTGGCACCAATCATGTTTTTAGTGTATATAAATGATATAGACAGTAACACTGGAAATCAAAGCTATCTAAGTAAGTTTGCAGATGATGCAAAAATACAAAGGAGAATTACTAACACAGACTCTTGTAAAGAAATCAAGAAGAATTAAATAAACTTCATGAATGGAGTAATACATGGCAAATGGATTTCAATGTGGACAAGTGTCAGGTAATCAAGTTTGGTAAAAGTGGAAAAAGACCTGATTGGGATTATACGTTAGGAAATAAAACCCTACACACATCAGAAAGAGAGAAAGACCTAGGTGTGATTATCAAAAACAGACTATCTCCGGCTGACCACATCAGCGAGAAGGTACGGAACATGTATACACTGCTTGCAAATATGAGAATAGCGTTCACATACATAAATGAAGACATGCTAAGAAAGATAATAACATCATTCATCAGACCAACCCTGAAGTATGCATCAGTAGTCTGGAGTCCTCATCTCAAAAAACACAGAGACAAGATTGAAAAAGTTCAAAGGGCCGCTACAAGATGGATACCAAGCTTAAGGGATCTAAGCTACGAAGAAAGACTAAATAAACTGAATCTACCAACACTACAGGAGAGAAGGAAAAGAGGTGACATGCTAATACTATATAAATGCATATCAGGGAAGGAGAAAATAGACATAAATGATTACTTAACATATGGGGAAGCATCAGCAAGAGGACACTGCAAAAAAACTGCATAAGAAGAGAGGTGATAAAGGCGTGAGGAAATTCAGTTTCCCAAATAGAGCAATTGATCAGTGGAATGCATTACAGAATGAAATAGTGTGTGCCAAAACAATTCACAAATTTAAGGATTTGTACGATAAATATGGTTTAAAACACGTGACAGTACGAGCTTGACTCATTCCTGTAAAGATACAATTAGGTAAGAACACAAACTATATCACCTCGCCTTGTTAGTGGAGTGCAATGATTACGGTGCAAGTGCACAACTATAGTGCTGTGTGCAATTAAGTGGAGAAATAAGTTTGTGTGTGAAATACTTAAACTTGTGACTTGGAAAACACCGCATCACTCTCCCCCAGCCTCGGGAGGGGTGCCCATGGTGATGATTTAAACAGCCCTAGCTCTTACTTCGGGAGGATTGCAAAAATTGTCTTTGAACTTTTATGTTACGTGGCCCTTGACCCCGTCCCTTAGTGAATCCATGCTAAATCGATCTCAGTATGATATATCTCAGTATGTGATCTGTTTTCAATTAACGTAATCCCATCGCATACCAAGGCCTGACTATATCAGGTTTCCTTTTCCCCTACTTCTCCTCCTCCACCTCTTCTTCTTCTCTCTTTTCTCTTGCTCCTCTCCTTATGTTTCTCTGTTTTCTCCCCATCTCAGTTTTCCGCTATCTCTCTCTTTCTTTTTTTTTCTTTTTTTTTTTCTCTCTCTCTCCAACTCCATTTTCTCTCATCCCCCTCCTTCACTCTCCTCTCCTTTCTTCTTCCCCTCTCATTACCCTCCCCCTGTTCCATGCAGGATATCAATAATGTGTTAAATTTTAGCTTTATTAATTTCTCTATAAAGTCAACTATAAAACTGATGCATATGTATCCTCACATAATGGATGAGCTGACCTGGTAGATTAAATATCCTGAACTGGCAGTATGCATGACCAGACATTGTAGACATAACCTGACTCTGCTGTACACTTCAACTTTATCTTGTAAAATGCATTAACTAATCTTGCAATATACAGTACACATCCTGATCCTGCAATATCCATACAACCTGATCCTGCATTAAAACATGATCTTTATACTGTACATAACCAGAGCTTGTAGCATCAATAAACCAACCTGATAACACATGTAACCCAATTTTTGTGTTCTCTGGCCACCAGAAACCAGTGAAATCTTGAGCTAGAGATGTGCACAAGACAGACTTCCAAATTTAATCCAAAAGTTACTCTGGTGCGACACTCTTGATCCTAGGCAACTGTATAATTTTGAACCACAACCGAGTAACCTGTTTCAAACAAAAAAGGGTGGTAAGCACCACCTGATGCTTAACAGAATCAATAACACAAAAACTGAGCCATATGAATGAGGCTTAAATTAATAAAGCACGAGAAGAGGGAGGAGCGATTTATAGAAGAGAAGAATTAAAAAGAGAATGAGTGGGGGGAGGGGGAATGCATCAAAGAAAGGAGACAAGGAGAGAGTGGGAGAAGGAGGAATGTACAAAAGGAGAGACAGAATGTTGAAGGGAAAGATTGAGTGGAAGGATGGGGGATGTATGGAAGAAGGGAATGACAGTGGAAGGAGGAGGAATGTATCAAAGGAGTGAGAGAGAGTTGAAGGAGAGAAAGTGTAAGGAAGAGGGATTTACAGGGGGAAGGGGTTTAATAGGCAAAGTGAAACATAAAATTGAAGCTACTAAGAAAAAAAGCTTAATAAGAGAACTGGAAAAACAGTGGTCCATAGTCTATATTCACATCAACACAAGTACAGCAGTCACAAGCCTGGCTCACCACATCTCAAAGACTAATGCTTTGCTGGAAAGTTTAAGGACCAGACTCACTAACAGACTTAGCCATCTTCTTCTTCTTGTAACTCAGATTCATTACTGCAGAAAGAAAAAGGACTGTTAAATCTTCCAATGTCTTTGTTCTCTTTGCTAGTCTTAGTTCAGAAAGGACAATTATCATAAGCTTTTTGTTTTGCTGTATGAACAAGAAAATGAGAATGCAGCAACTTCCTGTCTCTTGCTTCCTGAAATCAAAACATGACATGAGAGGGAACTAATTTTAAGATTGTTCTTGAATACATACCCAGTTCAGTCATAAGCCAGTCCATACCAACTAAGTGTTCACTAAAGGTTAACCTGGCTTCTGAATACAGGTGACTCTCCATTAACCCCTTCAGTCTGGGAGAAAACCAGTTCATTCTTGTTACTGTTAAATAATTAACAGTTTAGGAATGGCATTCCACCTTCAAAAGGATAAAAAGGTTCCACTAAATACCTTCATTGTATTAGAAATCTGAAAACTATATTCTTGCAACTGGCAGACAATTATATTTTGCTGAGGAGTAGCCTCTGTCCCTAAAGGATTACACTGGATAGTTGTGTTTACTAAAATGTCACCATTAATAGAACATGGGTTTACATCATGATAAGAAAATACAATTAGTTCTGCTGTACGATACATTCTATGTCATTTTACAGGAACAGGGACAATGAACATTACTAAGAAAAGCTGCTGCAGTGAGGGCACACCTGGTATGAAGGTTGACTGTATCTGCTAATACCCTGCAACTAATGTACCAGCCCTCCATGGCACCATGCACTGTACATACTTTGCCAATGAATGACTTTGATCTATTCAGGAAGGAGTAACAGTATAAGCTGATATATTTAATGAACTCCCTTACCAATTATGCCAATATCTACATCCACATTCATAATACTCACCTGGTTCCTCATTAAGTTTGCTTAAGTACAGTACATGAACAATACTGTCAGCTGCAACATATGGCTAGATCTGTCATCAAGTATCTCTTTGTAACTGTACTGTAATCAATTATAATACAAATAATAACAAACTCCTTTCATTCAGATCTAATATACCATTCTATGCATTAACACAGTCCTCATGTTATTGTCTGTTACTGAGATCAAAGCCCAAATGAGGGAATCATACCCACTCAACACAGTACTAACACCACAGAGCTGCCATCAGTCAATGCAGACAATGTAATATCACTGTTAAACTGCAATTACCAGCACATATAGTACAAGTTCCCTTTCCTTCTTGCTCTGACACATCTTTCCTCTTTTTGTAATCCGTTCAGTATGATGCAGCTAGAGAAAGTGAATACCTGACTCCATGCTATCCTAAAAAGACATATAGTCACTTCTCCTTCAATGTCTGTGGATCTGTTGTTTAGCTTCACTGGAGGGTTTAGTCCTGAGTGAGATGCATGTTTGCCTCTTATTGTCAGTGGCAGGGGCTGGTGTCATGCCGAGAAGTAGGGGTCAGTGGGGTGGAAATATTAGACTGAAAGAAGAAGATAGAGAATAATGAGTATGTGTGAGATGCAGAGGAGTCGGAGAAGTGATGTGCTCAGTGTTGAAAGGTGTGCGTGTTTTGCACCAGACTGGGCGACTTTTGCAGATGATTTGCGCTTAAATTTGAGGTTGCACCTTTTGGGGCAATTGTGGAAATGATTGGGCAAGTATTGGGCAATTCTGTCATGGAGATGGCATTCATGTATTAGTGTTGTGATGAGAATGGAGCAGACTGAGATAGTCTGGGCACGTGGAGAGGACGGAGGATAACAACTGGGTGCAGAGCATAAGAACTGTGAACAGTGAGGATAGGGTCGCAAGAGGCACACTTAAAAAGACTGGGACCTCAGGGATAAGGAACTTAACTGAGAGGCTGCTAGAGACAGAGCAGCATGGAGAGGCACCATTAGGCCACCATGGCCAACACATGCTAGCCAGTTGGTGCCTTTATAAACAAAGACCCTTCACTATGATGATGACTTCTGGTTTTATTCATGCTACCCCGATTATTCTTTTTCATTTTAGGAGACATCCCCTGCGCAAAGGAGTATCAGACAGATGATAAACTACGGTAATACAATGTGTCAAAGAATACTGAGGGAATGCTGGAGTGTTAAGACAGGTTTAGATATGTCAGAAGGAGGAAAGGAGTATTAAAGGGCTAAGAGAATGACAGCACTTGGGTGCAGGTTGCTGGGTGATGTAGCAATGAAACTACTGCTGGTCTATGACTAATCTGTGAGTGCGGTGATGTCATCACATGACTACCGTCTGTGAAAGTCAGATAAACAATGGTATTTGTGAAAGTAATGTGAGCAATGTTAGTAGTGAGTAGTGTTGAACTTGATGAAAGCAGTAGTGCTATTCAGATGTCTGGATTCCTCATCATAAATTTTGATTGTGCTGGAAGACTTTGGAAAAGTGACAGGGTTTTTGTATCACTGTTACATTAGGAAATCTGATATAAGACTACAATACAAAATATCATATTAAAGCCACTAATGGCACTGTAATCTGATGCAGCACAAAGGTGGCTCCTTCATATTTTCATTTTATGGTAGCTTTTCCTGATACCAACTATGAGAGCTATCTAATGACATCAGAGCTGGTTTTAGGTGTCAGTGTGATTGTAGTATTCATAGTAACGGCTGTAGGCATTGTGTTGTTGGTGATGGCTGTGGTTACAGTATCAAATTTAATAGTAGAACTTGTATATTTATAATGTCAATAACACTGTACTGCACTAATACACACTTCTTTACTCAGAACACAGAGTAACAAGACTTCCACAACTGAGTGGGAATTAGGCCAGTTGTTGAATGGCAGTGTAGGGACCCACTAAACTCCTCAAAATTAGTCCATTCAAGATCTGTGAATCTTGAGGATCCCTGTAACACACACCCAATGTGCTGGACCAAGGGACCTAGTACACCCAAGTGACAGGGACCCACTGAGGTTCAGCAGCCAAACGGTCCAGAGCTTCCATGATCTGGGTGAATGTGTCATTGAGGTCATTATTTACAATAACCAGGTCAAAGTACTTGTCATAAGCACGCTGCAGCTTAGCACTCTCTTCCAGGGTCCGCTTGAAATCATCCTCCTGTGGGAGATCTCTAATCAGTACACACAGTTCCAGCAAATAAACTGCATAAGTTCACAAACACACACAAAATTTTTGCTACGGCTAACAATTTCTGATTACTGCAGACAAATGCAAGATAATCATAAAGTTATCTAGATTACTGAAAGTGGAACAGGCAAGATCTCTGACAGTAAAACCTGTAAAGAAGCAGTCGCAGTGAGTGGTTTGTGCAGCATTTTATGGAGTCTTGAGTGTATTTATTGTTGACCATATACAAAGAGATATTGTTTAAGTGGTGAATGAGCTAATAAATGAATTCACACGTGGGAACACAGGTGCGAGCATGAAAAATTTATAATTACTGCAGAGAAACTTATACAGTAGAAGGGAACAGAATATTAACAGCATTCACATAATATTTTAGGTTACATCCATGTATTAATCTATCCATATCTCCAACAGTTTCTTTTTTCATATGATATTAAAACCATGCTCCAGTAATAATTATGAGGAACACTGATTCAAAGAATGCAGTTACTTTATTTATAATACTTATTCACAACATAAGAAAAAGTATTCTCACATTCCTATTCTTAAAATAGCGTCACAGCTGTCAGCCACACATGAAAGTAATATCACTCAACCCTGCATACACATTACATTGCACAAATTTCTTTGCAGACATAAAGTCAATCACATTACAGGATTATAATAAACAAAAGATTAGTTATATCAAAGCACTGTACTCTACTGCATATGAAATACTTATAACAATGCCTTCACTTGCCCTTCCAACTGTTCACAATCCATGTCACTAGTTACAAAATTAAAATACTAATGACTAAGCACAGTACAGACAAAAATAAAAATAAAGTCAGTCGTCATAACAGATACTGATTTTAATCTCTGCAAAACCATACCTCTAATATGACACAGTAATATTTGCATTGTATACATAAGGAAAGAAATCTTGATAAGATCCTTACATTCTCATGATACAGGCTTAGTGCATCACTTAAAATTTAGCCTGATCAGCTGCAATAACATCTGATATCTTGGCTTCTTAGCCCTTTCAGAGCAGCGATGGCTGTTCTTATTTTATTTTTGCAACCTCCAGACCATGCTAGCACGTGTACATCTTTTCACTTGATGGCAGCTTTCCATGTGATCACAATCTTGAACCATTTCCCTTCTTAATCTCCCATCTTGGAGGTTCACATATGTACCTTGGTCTGCCTACAGGCACCCCTCCCTCTACATTTCTACCTGTGACTCACATCAAGCAGTCACTTTTATCTTCTCAACATATTCAAACCAACCCTACCACTTCTTCAATATCTCATGTCTCCCTCGCAATAATCCACCTAGCCATCTATTGCCAGAAACCTTAGTCCAGTAAGGAATGGCCACAAACAAATCACCTCAATGTCGCCCTGTCCCTCACCATTTCACTGCCCTCCCCCCAGCTCACACATCCCTCTCTCATATACCTCTCCACTCCATCCCTCCACCTCATCCTTGGCCTCCGTCTCCCTCTCCTCCCCTCCATCTCACTCACATACACTCTCCTCATTAGTCTCTCATTCTCCATCCTCTCCACATGGCCAAACCATCTCAATGTATTGCTCCCAATGCTTTCCATCACATCCACATCCACACCACAAAGCTACTTCACTTCCTCATTTATCAGTCTCTCTCTCCATGTTCCACATGCTCCTCTAAAGTAACTCATTTCCACTGCTCTCACTCTTGACTTGTGTCCTTCCAACAAGGTCCAAGCTTCACTTCCATACGTTAGAGTTGGTATCACAATACTATCATGCAGTGACTTTTTTATTTCCATGCTCTCTTCCCTATTTCTTATCAATGGTTTCAAAGAACCAGCAACCTTTCTTCCTTATTGTACCTTTTCAGGCACTTCATCCTCCAAATCTGCATTATTGTACCCTTTCAGGCACTTCATCCTCCAAATCTGCATCCTTACTGTACTCATCACGCTATCCAAGCACTTTACTGCACTCACATTTTCCAATTCCTCATCATCCAACCTCACTGTGCATTCAGTGACTTCATTTCTCTCAAAGATCATAACTTTACTCTTCCCTACATTCACCTTTAGATTCTGTTTCTTATACACTTTCCCAAACACATTCATCACGCCCTGCAGCTCCCCTTCATCTTCGCATACCAATACAGTATCATCTGCAAAACAACAACACAGGAAGTTTCCAAACGCTGCCTTCTCTTGTAAGGGTGCCTCCAACATCCACTGCACTTGTATCTCTTTTATAACCCCGTCCATAAACAGATTGAACAACCATGGAGACATGATCCAACATTCAGACAGAAAAATTCACTCAGTTCACTATCCACACACACTGCAGCCTCTGCACCCTCATACGTATTCTTCACGGCATTCATTAACTTCCCATTTACTCCATATATTCTTAACATTTTCCACATTCCTTGTCTACCCACCCTGTCATATGCTTTCTCCAAATCCATGAAGGCCGCATATGACTTCTTTCCCTTCTCTGGAAACTTTTCCACTAGAGGGCTAAGGATGAATATCTGATCTACACAACCTCTTCCCTTCCTAAAACCTCCTTGTTCTTTTCCAACTAATTCCTGTTATTTCTCTAACTCTGTCAATAAGTATACTACTATATACTTTTCCTATAACACTAAGAAGACAAATACCCCCTATGATTACGACTCACTTCTTTTTCCACTTTTCCTTTATACAGGAGATTAATCATACCTGACTTCCAATCCTCCGGGACTCTAACTTCCTCCCAGGCCAATCTGCACATTTTCCATACCCATTCTACTATTATCTCTCCCCCATACTTCATCATTTCACCATACGCTCCATCAATTCATGAGACTTTTCCCATTTTGACGTTTTTCATTGCTTCCACTACTAAAGTACTACTGATCTCTTCTTCCTTTCTCACCACCCTCCTTCTCCCAGCCATTCCCCAGCCACTTATGCTCGCATTACTTTCATCTTCTATGTTTAACAGTTCCTTGAAGTGCTCTCTCCATCTGTTCACTTATTCTCCCTTTTCCATTATCAATCTACTCTTTTTATTTTTTAGTCCCCTACTAGCTTCTTTATCACCCTGTCTAACTCTCTTTAATTCTTTCCAGAACATTATCTTACATTCTCTCCACTGACACTTAAGTCCTTTCAAATTCTTCATCCACTTTCTTCTTAATCTCTTACTAATCTTTTTGCCTCTTTTCCTCTACATTTAACTCTCTCTTCAGTCTCTCAACTTCCTCCACGCCTCTGCTTCCCATCCACTCACTATATGCTTTCTTCTTTTGTGCCACAGCTTGCCTCACCTCTTCATTCCACCATGCTGTTCCTTGCACTCCCTTTCATCTTCTCTTCACCCCATACACAACCTCACATGCAGCACAGATTTCCTCCGTGAATATCTTGTATAGAATGGTTCCTCTTTTTTCACTGCCATACAGTTATGCAGAAAGACCTCCCAACAGTATTATTGGTTACAAAATATCCTTTGTTCCAATGAAGAGTATACTGTACTGTAAACAATCTCCATTAACCCTTCAGTATAATGCATGCCATAGTTCACTCTTGACACCTCCAAAAATTTTTCTTCAGCTTTGTACAGAGTAGCTGGGTGATTAACACTGCTAGCTGCAAAGTTGCTGGCCCAACTGCACCCGGGTTAAAATCCTGGTTTGGGCAGCTGCTGCTACTTGACTTGGGTGCCCATCCACCCTTTGAAGATACTGTAGTGGGTAAAATAGGTAGCTACCTACAGTAACACTTACAGGAGGTAACTGTTGTAACTTGGATGATGTAGCACCCCTGTATTCCAGGACAGTGTGTATAACATGGGCATAAGCTATGAAGATGAGCGCTGCAGCTTGGGTCTTCCATCTTTTAACAGACATATCACAGTGAAGGAGTTAGCAGCGAACAATCTTCAAACTTACCTCCAGAAATCCCAGAACTAAAAGTCTTATATTCAAAGCTTACACTACATAAGGGAATGCAAGCCTCAGATTTCTGATGGACATTTGTGGAATGTGTTGTGTTATTAGATATGATCAGCCTGTATCCGACAAAACAAGGAGTAGTT
Source organism: Coenobita brevimanus (assembly GCF_032717465.1). NCBI lineage: Eukaryota > Metazoa > Arthropoda > Malacostraca > Decapoda > Coenobitidae > Coenobita > Coenobita brevimanus. Next base: position 20,930,918 of record NC_137018.1, read on the forward strand.
AGTACTGATACTGAGAGATAAAACTTGTTTTATATTCATCGTGTATTTCAGAAATTATAATGAAAAAGTAAGGCTTGTCTTCCTTTCATGATTTTAAGTCAGGTATTGTATATAATGTCATCAGTCCTAATGAAGTTTAAAATGTGTGTAATTCCAAATGACTACTACCTAAACATCTTTGCTTTGTCAAGCAAGTTGGCATCTTGTATGTTTCACTTCTGTAAGTTTGTTGTTATATACTGAGTTGCATTAGATGACTTACCATAGCTCCACCACTGTTAAATGGATTACAGACTAATTCAAGGATGTGTTCCAGAACATCATAGCTTTTTCTGTTCAAGTGGCACTATATATTGAGAGAAACTGGCATATCAGCATAA